>NW_027496457.1:0-180855 GCF_021521415.1 Bidens hawaiensis | reverse complement strand
CCATTCACGATGTGATTCATATATCGAATCTGAAAAAGTGATGAAACAACAATAGTACCACTAGAAGATGTTCAGATCAATGAAGATCTCAACTTTGTATAGGAACCAGTAGAAATTGTGGTTGGGAAAATTAAATAGTTACGACACGATAAAATTTAATTGGTAAAAGTTTGGTGGAATTCAAAACAAGGACCCGGATTTACTTGGGAACGAAAGGACGAATTCCGAAAGAAATACCCACACATGTTCCCTAAAAGAAAAACCGATGACATATCAAATTTCGGGGACGAAATTTCTTAACGGGGGAGAATGTGACATTCGTGACAAAACGGGGTATACCTTATTCACTACGTAGCGAGTAAACGATAAATCGGTTAATTCGTAGCGATTAAACGAGTAACCGACCGATACTGATTATGACCCGTATATATACTGAGGGTCAAATACGAGTTATATATATATAATATAGAGGCCAACATATCGATATTTAGGCCCCAGTACGTTTAAAACCATTTAAACGAAAAAGGTTTCGTTTATTGATACTCTATAAGTTTAAACGCAATCGTTAACATCAAACGAGCATTGTAGCATCCGCTAAGCCGAAAAATATTTATAAAACACTTATATGACGTGTTTAAAAGCAATCCGTGAAAATATTTTGGATTTTACAACGAGTCAGTACGTTTTTCTTATTTTGTAAAAATGAGTCGAAAAACGTCAATTTTCCGCGCTATTTCTCGCACACCGAACTACATTTATTGCGAAAAAAATAAAAATACGAACACAAATCGAAATTAAACCAAGACTTATACATCTGTCACAAAAAAAATTAATATGAAAGGGGACCACCCCTTTATTCCGATCGGAAATAAAGGGGGCACCTCCTTCTTGATTTCTTCATTTTGAAGACTCCACAACTCCTAAATATCTAAAATATCTCAAACACAAATCTGCTCCAGCTTTTATCCTATCATTTCAGAAAAAAAAAAAACAAGAGGTAAGATCTTATTTTTAAGTGTTTTTTATCATATTTTATCATACTTAAACATAAATAAACATGTCTTGATTAGTATTAAGCATGTTTAAACATCCCAAAACCCTAAAAATCTCCTAAAATCATGTTTTTATGCAAAACATGTTTACAAAACAGAAACATATAGATTTTTGGTCAAAAACGCGGATTAGAACATAAATACAACGATTTTACGGTTTGAAACCAAAACCGAAACCCTAGTTAATAAGCTGTTCAATGAATTATTTATGATTGGTTTGATGTTATATGATAAATATATACACTAAGTTTGCAACCCAAGACCCGGAGATTCGTTTAAACCATCAAAAACCACCGAAAACCGACAAGGTAATACCGTATTACTCGTTTAGGGGATGTTTGTTCTTAGATTGTGACGTACTTGTTTTTAGGTTACGAAAATTTTCAAGGACATTAGGGATTACATAAGTGAGTCCCTGTTAAAATTGGTAATTTTTCTATAAACGGAAAATATTTGGCGAATTTATTACCATTTATTGGCGTTTATTTGGAAAAATAGCTAAAAGTCATGAAAAATTATGAAGTTTGGTTTGAAAACATGAATGGTGATGTTAAGATTACTGGTAAATTTTGGGGACAATTTGACATGTCTAAGTATGGTTTGTGCAAGGGTGTTTATATCGAGTTTTAACAGCCGAAAAACGCATATAACGGCATTTTGGCCAAAGAGTTAGATTCTGGAGATTTTTCAGGAGCTATGTGATGATATTGAGACCACTTGGAAAAATTATCGGATTTTTCGGGTGTCGTTTGGTATAAACGGGCTATTTATTACTTAATTATAACATATTAAATGAATTTTTATAAATAGATAATTAATGATAAAATTTCTAAAAATATTTTTATAAAATTCTCCATATTTTATTTTATTTTACAAAAATTTCTACAATTTATATATAAGTACATTTTGTTATGATTAATCAAAGATTTAAACTATAATTGTTTTAACGAAACCAGCAGTTTTGTGTTTAACGGACTGACTGGTATGTCAAAATATCAAAAGTGGTCAAATATCGTATTTTTGGATGAAGTTGATAAAAACGAACTTTCTACGAGAATTCCGACAATTCGAGTGAATTGTACGCGTTTTATATAATCAAACTCGTGTAAAAATGGAAACGAACCCTGCGATCAATCCAGATACCGAAACTTCAAAATTCTTTCATAAATCAAATCATTTATTCAATCAATATGTTTACTTAAGTTGTGTGATCCTACCTGATCCTGAAACGCATAAACGATTAACTTGGCTAGGCTCGGAAGCGTGAAACTGAGCCCAAGTCTGATTTTGAACATTTCATAGTACACAACGTCACAATCTAAGACTATGGTCATGTTCTGGGCCGAACAGCTATACCCAGACTAGTTATACAGCCCGATTTAGCTTAAACAATGTACTAGTATTAATTGTACGATACAGGTTATAGGAGTCAAACTACAATCGAGGAACATTACTTACTGATCCATATTACCAGCTTCAACTATGATAAGTGAGTTTCACGACCCCCACTTTCTAAACTGTTTTACGAACTTTTCGGGTGGAAAGCATGTTTACGTATACTTACTTACTTGAAATCGTGTGATGATGTGATTTACCTAAGTACTAACACTTGAAAGTCCCCACAAACACAAGTGATTAACTTCGTGCCAGTGACGTGTGGATAGTACTATCGGTTTGACAAACCCAATTGAAGGCGCCGGTGGGGTATGCCGGATATACTTGTTAACACAGTTGCACATTGTCATATAAATTTATTACATTTTGCTATGTGGTGTTAGACATAGTACATACTTGGGGCAAAGTGGCTATTAAATACCAACGGGAGTACATGGGCAAGGGTGGCCGTGCGAGCTGTCTTGGTTTCACTTGTGGCTTAGTATAAAAACATCATGCACATATAAACATAAATACACACGTACTGTGAACTTTACGAACTCGTATACTGATTTTGTTCATACTCGTGAAACTTGAAACTTACCAACTAGACGTAGTTGACCGGTTTTAACATGCTTTTCAGGTAAACCGAAGTTGGAATGAATTGCTTACGTGCTTGGTGTTAGAAGTGAAGTTGAATAGCTATGAATAGACGCAAATACATAGTATTGAATAAGAAGCTCGTGAACCGGTTATGTGATTTTCATCTAGTTTGTAAACATAGTATCAACCCATGTAATATGATATAAATTAGTTTGTTGAATGTCTTTATAAACAATGTGGTTGATACCAGAATTATCTGTTACATTCCCGTATTACGCTTCCGCAATTACCTAGTCGGAGTCTGATAATATTGATCCTCCAACCACAAGGTTTGCATGTTATGGGAATAATACAAAGAGGAGAGAGGGTGTAGGAGGGGCCATCCCACATTTGGGGTCCCCCCCCCCAAATCGAAAATCCCATTTGTTTACTATTATTCCATTTTTACACACATGTTATTTATCCAAGTAGATAACATCTCTCTCAAATTATAAATTATCCACATAATTTATTTATCACACAAGTGCAAATATTTAGAAAACCAATTTTCCAGATATTACAAGTGTTGATAATTATTACTTAGATCATATCTAATAATATATATCGTGGTGTTTGTCTAGCTTGTTATTGGGTATGACCCGACTTGGATCATTACGTACTAGCCACATCAACTCAAATATGTGTCTTGGGCAGATCGATTCCCACTTGCAAAAGATATATAGAAGATTTATGCAAATATCAAATACCGCCTAACAACGGTTTACTATCCCTAATACGCATGAAGAAGTGCCATTAAACAACATCATCCCCTTCAAGTCCCTTACTTGAAATGATTTTAGGTGAAACTATCATTTATTCTTTTGCCACAAATGTCATATTAAATCCAAAGACACAGAGTGATCGTTCTCTGTTGATTTAACTTATCAGGCCTTAGACATTTAACTCTCAACGAATAAGAGGGACAAATACCCTATTGACTACATACATATCTCACTATCACCCTGTACTATACTTGAGCTTAGCCTTATGTATTGACATATTTCAGAGCAGCGAAGAACTAAGTCAAAGTGCAATAGTCGGTGAATATCAAGACCCAATATGTATCTCAGGTCGGCGGGTTAGTCCAATATTTATCCCATAAATATATATGAACTTTGGTAGCAAACCCTTGCTATATTCATACCTTATGAATATCTACAAATCCAAGTTCATAATAATCTTTACCTTCACATTTGTTCCCACAAATGCGATCGACTACGGGCGTTTAGAATAATTAACTTATTCACGGATTTGAACATGCTAAAATGGAACATAACTCAAAAGCATAATCATAAACCATAATCATATGATTGAGTTAAAATAACAATTGTTCCAATATCCAAATACAAAATTTTGATCAATCCAATCACTAGAATATCGAAGTCCTAAGAAAAAGTATGACCTTCATGCTTTGGCCTTTCTAGGAGCTTCGTGAGTGGATCCGCAATGTTTTGATCTGTGTGAACTTTGAGAATACATATCTTTCCCTTTTCAACTTCATCCCTTATGTAGTTGAATTTCCGCTCAATGTACCTTGTCTTTTGATATGCAAGGGGTTCCTTGATTTGAGCAATCGCACCCTCGTTGTCACAAAAGATATGTAGAGGGTCCTGAATGGTACATACTACCCCTAGATCGGCCATGAACTTTCAAATCCATGCAGCTTCTTGAGTTGCCAATGAGACGGCGATGTATTCAGATTCAGTGGTGAACAAAGCTACCACATCTTGTTTTGCGCTCTTCCAAAAGACAACCCCACCATATAAAATGAAAACATATCCCGATTGTGTCCGAGAATCATCTCGATCACTTTGGAAACTCGCATCCGTGTAACCCTTTACAACGAGTTCCTCCTCACCAGAGCAATATATTAGAAACATATCCTTAGTCCTCCTAAGGTATTTCAATGTGCTCTTAACCGCTATCCAATGGCTAGTTCCCGGATTTTGTTGGTATCAACTTGTCATGCTCAAAGCGCATGACACATCCGATCTAGTGCATATCATGACATACATGATGGAACCTATAGCAGACGCATATGGGATTCCATTCATTTTCTCTTGATCATCCTTTGAGCTTGGACATTGAGAAGAACTTAATATTGTTCTTCTTTGAATAGGTACCAAACCATTCTTAGAGTTGTCCATCTTAAACCTTTTCAAGATTTTATCAATGTATGCACTTTGGTTTAAACCTATCAATCGCCTTGATCTATCCCTATAGATCTTTATTCCTAGAATATAGGCGGCTTCACTAAGATCCTTGATGGAAAAACAACTTCAAAGCCAGGATTTTATACCTTCCATGGTTGGAATGTCATTTCCAAATAGTAGCATGTCACCGACATATAATACCAGAAAGGTAATGATGTTCCCACTAGCTTTCTTATACACACAAGCTTCATCAGCTTTCTTGATGAAACCAAATTTCTTAACTTCATCATCAAAACGGTGATTCCAACTTCTAGATGCTTGTTTCAATCTATAGATTGACTTCTTTAACTTGCATACTTTATTAAGATGTTGTGGATCGACAAAACCTTCAGGTTGAACCGTATAGACATCTTCTTCAAGATGCCTATTTAGAGAAGCAGTTTTGACATCCATTTGCCATATCTCATAGTCATAATATGCGGCTATGGCAAACAATATCCTTATAGACTTTAGCATCGCAACAGGCTAAAATGTTTCATCATAATCAGCCCCTTGAGTTTGAGTGAAACCTTTTGTTACAAGTCTGGCTTTATAAGTATCCAAGTTTCCATGCATATCAATTTTCTTCTTGAAAACTCACTTACTTTCCAACCAGTTTGGAATTAAGAGGTGGTGGAACCAAGTCCCATACTTGGTTGACATGCATGGATTGCATCACAACGTTCATGGCTTCAAGCTATTTATCACAATCAGATTATGACATTGCATCTCGGTTTGTGGTGCGTTCATCCGAATCTACCACATAGCATCCATCCATGAAAAATCCATATCTTTCAGGTGGGGTGCTAATTCTACCAGATTTGCGAACGTTTGGTGTGTCTTGATCAACCCTTTGATCATTCTCAACAACCTCTTGTTGATTGCTAGTGTCAACCAAACGTGTATCGGCTCGTGGTTCTCGATCCTCCTCGAGTTCCACAGTTCTTTCAGTTCCTTCCATAAGGAACTTTTTTCCAAGAACTCAGCCTTTAGAGCAATAAACACTTTATGCTCGTTTGGATTGTAGAAATAATATCCCATCGAATCTTTGGGATATCCTACAAAATTACACTTAGTGGATCGGCTTTCAAGTTTGTTTTTGGCGTTGTTCTTGACATAAGCCTCACAACCCCATACCTTTTAATACGATAATGATGGAACCATTCTATGCCATATTTCAAAAGGTGCCCTTTCCACTTTCTTGGTTGGCGCTATATTTAGAATACGGGCTGCGGAGATCAATGCGAAACCCTAAAATGATAGAGGTAACGTGCTTCTAGCCATTATAGATCGAACCATATCCAATAGAGTTCGATTCCTCCTTTCGGACACACCATTATGTTGCGGTGTTCCGGGTTGAGTAAGTTGTGAGGCAATCCCACAACTCCTAAGATGATCTAGAAACGCATCATTGAGGTATTCACCTCCTCTATCGGAACGAAGTACTTTGATTTTTTTATTGAGTTGATATTGTACTTCAGTTTGGAAGACTTTGAAAATTTCAAAGGCTTCATCTTTGTGTCTGAACAAGAACAGATACCCATAACGAATATTATCGTCGGTAAAGGTAATGAAGTATCTTTCACTATTTCTTGTCATTGTCTTAAATGGGCCACATACATCTGAATGTATGATACCTAATAAGTCTTTCGCCCTTTCGTTAGCTCCACTAATGGGTTCATTGGTCATCTTTCCCAATAAACAAGATTCACACTTATCAAATGAATCATCATTTGATTCTAAAAGACCATTATTTTGAAGTGTATGAATGTGATCGTTGTTTATGTGACCAAGGCGAGAATTCCAAAGAAAGGACTCAAATCCAATTTGAGTCTTTTGGTGCTAGATTGGTACAACGAGTTATCAATAGTTGTGTTTTTTTTTGGGTAAAGGGTTCTACCCGGTTAAATTCATTCCACACAACCAACAAAGAACAAGTAATATGACAAAGTGCCATATTAGTTCTCATGTATGACATGCCATACAAGAGTAAACAAAACCAAAACCACCAAACAATGGTAAACACTGCTAAAGCCTACACAAGAACCAAAAAAACAAACATAACAAAAACAAATCAACCATTATCATCAATTTGGTGCGAAACTCTTCTCGGAAAGTGCCAATCTTCAAGAACCCGATTGACCCGTTCAGAATTCTTGAACTTTAGAGTCATTAGCTTTAGGCGAGTACCCTTAATGATTTCATCAGCAACAATCTTTGGAGTCTTCAAAGAGTTCCTGAAAAGCCTGTTATTTCGTTCCTTCCAAATTACGTAAACCGAAGCCCCAAGTAACAGTCGATTAATAACATTATAAATAGAGTTGGACATTCCAAATTGAGACACATATTGAAGAATATTCGCCCAACCATTCATGCATCCCTGAAACTTACCTTTCATTTTGACAATACTCCAAACCTCAGCAGAGAACTTACACTCAAAGAAGAGATGATTACGAGAATCCGGCTCTCCATTACATAAAAGGCAGCAATACAGGTTATGATTTGGATACCCACCAATATTCCACCCCATTATACGATTCTGCGTGCTCAACCTATCATGAAGCACAATCCACAACATAAAGGAGTGTTTTGGAACACATTGAGAGAACCAAACAACATGCATCCAAGAAACCTTATCAGCCGGTATTCGAAGAAGTTGCCATATTCCTGAAGCCGAGAAATTCATTAAAGTCCCATTCTCATCCATTACCAATATCTTGTCCCTCTTTTCCGGATAAATACTCACCCCCTTTAAGTTCGAAAGAATTGGGAATCTCGAAATCCAATCAGGCGGCCATCCCCAGTTATTATGAAGAACAACATCACTGACACAGGTTTCTAAAGTCAACCCAGCCCCATGTATAGCTCTCAGGTTAATATAATCACTTAAAGGACATAAATCATCCCATTTATCATACCAAACTGAAGTAGATCTCCCATTACCGATTTCATGCCATATAAAATGTCTAATACGGGGACGAAACTGAAGAATTTTCCTCCACCCCCAAGTACAAGAGTTAGGAATATGCAAGCTCCAAAAATTTCGCCCCCTCATTTTATACTCATGCATCCATTTAACCCACAACGACTTACGATCATTGATTAAACTCCAAATATGATAAACCAGAAGAGAGTTATTGACATCCCGGATACCCAAACCACCTTCACTTTTCGGCTGACAAACAATATCCCAAGAAACTTTATGCTTTCCCTTTTTGTGTCCAAAGTCCCAAAGGAAATTTTTAATCCGTTTTTCAAGATCAGCAATAAGTCTAGAAGGAAGTGAGAAAACAGCAGACCAGTAAATATATAAGGACGACATAACAGACCTGACCAGCTGAAGTTTACCCGCAAAAGATAAAGTTTTATTCTTCCAATCTCCAATCCGTTTATCCATACGATCCAGCAACCTCTTACAATCACAGTAATTTAGCCTCGTAGAAATAAGAGGAACTCCCAAGTATTTAACCGGGAGCCTACCTTCAACGAAGGGCATAATATTCAAAATCCCACTTTTAACGCGATCCGAAACATTACAGAAAAACGCGGTACTTTTCGGTACACTAGGAGTAAGCCCGGACATATCTTTGAAATCATTCAGAGCCCCCATAATAGTTTTAGCGGAATCCACATCGCCTCGAGCAAACAGGAACAAATCATCCGCAAAGCAAATATTGATAATATTTAATTTTTCACAATGACGATGAAAACGAAACGAGCGTTCAATACGAACCTTTCGATGCAGAATCAACGTAAGAACTTGCATAACCAGCGTGAAAATATAAGGAGACATCGGATCACCCTGTCTTAGACCTCTTTTACCACTAAAGAACCCGTGTAAGTTCCCATTTATGGATATCGAAAAGGAAGAAGTGGTTATGCATTCCATTATCCAATGGATCATCCTATCGTGGAAACCATATCCATAAAGAATATCCCGAATGAAGTCCCAACTGACCGTATCGTAAGCTTTCTGAATATCAACTTTAAAAGCACATCTAGGCGGTCCGTTATTAGTGTGATAATTATGCATTAATTCTTGGGTCAAAAGGATGTTATCAGAAATTCTACGCCCAGGAACAAACGCAGACTGATTGATATCAATTAACGACTCCAAACCCTTCATCATACGCACCGAGATAATCTTGGTAATGCATTTATATAAAGTGTTGCAGCACGAGATGGGACGAAAATCATTAGGAGTAAAAGTGGTGGTCACTTTGGGAATAAGGGCAATAATAGTGTGGTTAACCTGTTTAAGGAGACTTCCTTTTCTGAAAAATTCATGAACCGCCAAACAAACATCTTTCCCAACAATATCCCAAGAACTTTTAAAGAAGGCCGAGGAAAAACCATCAGGTCCCGGCGCTTTGTTATTCCCAATAGAGAAAAAAGCTTCCTTGATTTCCAAATCGGATATAGGTCTAACCATTAGCTCCGCCTGAGAGGCCGAGAGCTTAGTAGTAAAAATCTGATTATCTGGTTTCTCAATGGTTGCATATCCGAACCAAAAATGTTTATAAAATGATTAACAAACACCGAAGGAACATCCGATCCCTCATATAATTGGCCCTGAACATCACTTATAGTATTAATACGACATCTATGGTTTCGCATTTTCAAGGAATTGTGAAAATACGCAGTGTTAGAATCACCAAGCTTTAACCAATCGACTTTAGCTTTTTGTTTTAGGAATTCTTCCTCATCTTTAGTTGCCTCATGATAAGCCTTAAGATAACTACTCTGCTCCCGAATCAACTCCAAATTAGTAGGGTCAATGTCAAGACGGGTTTGACAAGCATCAAGAAGGGTTCTTAGATCATTAACTTTCTTGTGTAGATTGCCTTGTCGGTGCAACAAAGAATGGATTGGCTGTTTTAAGTTTTGGAGTTTCTTTACCACGCGAAACATGTAATAACCATTCACCTCAATTTTCCAGCCGTTAGCAATAATATCATTATAGCCCGGTTTACCAATTAAGAAATTAGGGAATTTAAACGGTTTAGGCTTACCTTTAATAAGAAAGGGGAATTTCAATAAACATGGAGAGTGGTCTGAAATCCGGTATGGAAAGAACACCGCCGTTGAATCATTAAAAATATCCATGAATTTAGAGTTTCCCATCACCCTATCAAGCTTTTTGAAAAGACCCATACCCGTTCTCGGTTTATTGTTCCAAGTGAATTGGAGCCCGACCCCATTTATATCCTCAACTTCAATGTTGTTAACACAAGCACGAAAATCAAGCATCCCAGTGGATATTTTGGAAGAACCATGTAAGCTGTCTTCCAAATTAAGAGCACAATTAAAATCTCCAAGTAAAGCCCAAGGTTTACCACGAGTGAATTGTTTATGAACTGCAAGATTATGCCATAACTCCCTTCTTTTCAAATAACAATTTTCAGCATACACGAAAGAACAATACATCGCCTTATTATCCAACTTAAACTTTAACTGAACGTGAAGAACCTGGTTCGAATAATCAATAACCATTAGATCAACCAAATCCGTATTCCACCCCACAATAATCCGAGTACCTTTATCACAAACACTACCATTGCTAGTCCAATCCCAAGTGTTACAAATCTTCTTACAAACATCAAAAACCGAATTTAGTTGAACGTGAGACTCAAGAATAGCACACACCTGAATATTATTATCTTGGATTACCTTACGAACCTCTTTTTGTTTAAGAGGGCGGTTCAACCCTCTTATATTCCATGTAGCAATAGTACCCATTAAACACCCAATTCACCAGGTGTGCTTGCACCCTCAGAACCAATATCCGCTTTCATACTGTTAGCCACATCCGTAAAAATCTCCTCCACATCATCCTCATCATCATCACTTTCTGGTTCATCCACCAAACTACCAAACCGGTTACTAGTTTGGACATAATGCTTTTCCTTTGACTCAACCCCCACAGCCATAGAAGTTGTAGGTTTACCCACGGGATGATTAGTATCTTGTCTTTGAGAGGATGGTTTATTTACAGGTTGTGTCACATCAGGTTTAACTACCGGTCGATAGACAAGATTATGTTTCTTGACTTGCGTAATAACTTTTTTCTTTCCCTTCACCCTCTGGAAACCATCATCATTAGTGACTTTCATTGGTTCTTCATTTAACTTTTTATCATGAACTTGTTTCGGGCATTGAGTGTTCAAATGGCCAAACACTTGACATAAGGAACATCTGGGGGGCTCCCAATCATATTCGATCTTAATCTCCGAGATCTTGTTTGTCTCCCCCCACGTATCCGGAACAGCAACAACCAGCTTCCTTTTAATGTCCTGATTTGCATGAAGTTCAACTTGAACTCTAGCAAAACTACTTCTTCCCCACGATTCCTTACACATATTGGCAGTGTAAGAATCAACACTTATCGGATCCCCAATTCTTGAAGCGAGCAAACTTAGACCCTCCTCAGTAAAGGCACCCAGAGGAATATTCTGTAATCTGACCCAAACCGGAACAGACCGTATATCCTCCTTTTCCAAATCTGACTCCATAGTCCAAATATTAAGAATAATGGGGACATTCCTAATCATCCAAGGACCATCCTCAATCAGCTGCATCATCCCAACTTCCGAATGAAACTTGAAAAAGAAAAACCCTTTCGCATTCATCATAAGTCTCGTAAGCCCATATTTGTTCCAATTTTTCTTAGCAAAATACTCAACAACCGGAAAAGGAAGTCTATTACCCAAAAAATAACCAAACAAAGTATTAGTAAACCTATCGTTAACTTTCTTGACAGATTCAACCGGGATAACCACATCAACTCCTTCCATTGTTGACTCCACATTTAATTTTCTTAATGTTACCTTAGTTGTCTTGTTTTCAAGTTGGACAACACTCACATACGAAGGCTTAGAATTTTCCATATGTTTCTCCATTCCTTCATCCCTTTAAATATTTAAAGACTCAGATCCAAAAACCTTGTTATCATCCGAACCAAAGGCTGAAAAACCTCCATCTTGTTGAATAGTTAACGAATCAGATCCAAGAACCTTGTTATCATTAGAAGCCACGGCTGAACAACCACCATCTTTGTTGATTACATCATTTAAAGGAACATTGAATGTTGTGTTTGCAGCAAACGAAACAGTTTTCAGAGCCCCCCTACGAGGAAGAACCCCATCAATGTTCGTGACTCGATTGGCTGAAAACCCTTGCTTGATACGATCAACAAATCCATTACCACCCTTCTGCTCCATGCAAAACCCTAGAACGAAAATAACACCCAAGAACAAGAACCAAGAACGGCTGTTTGAAAACCCTAATCTTGAACAAGAACCAAGATCGGCTGATAGAAACCCTAATCAACAAATAACACCCAAGAACAAGAACCAAAATTCCAAACAAACCAAGATCAGCCAAGGATTAGATCAAGAACGGCTGGAAACCCTAATCTTGAAATCGGCTGTTTGAAACCCTAGTACTATTTAAAAGCGGCTGCACCAAGAAGAAATCCTAATCTACTAAACAATCAGCCAAGGATTAGATCAAGATCATGCAGCAAACAACCAAGAAACGGCGCCAAGATCCCCATAAACCCTAATCGGTTTTCTCCTATCTCTCTTGAACGGCCAAGAACTTAATAATCCTAATCTTGATTAACCACAAGATCCTCAATCAGTTAATAGGATTGGATCGATCTAATTAAACTATATCAAATAGCCGTGATCAATAACAAACCTACTAAGCAATCAGAACCAAGGATTAGATCAAGATCATGCAGCAATAATCCAAGAAACCCTAATCGGTTTCTCTCTCTAGCATGCGCTCACCTTTTTATATTTGGATGTTATATTTGCTGTACAAATGTTGTTTATCAATAGTTGTGTTATCATTAACTAATTCATAAATGTCATTAGACGGCATTGCTTTAAAATAAAAGACATCATTCATGAAAACAGAAATACCATTGTCTATAAACTTTAAATCATAACCAAATTGTATTAACAAAGAAACAGAGATAATACTCATAGTCAAACTAGTAGAATACAAAATGTTTTTCAAAATGACTTCCAAACCATTTGGAAGATTCAAAACATAATCTCCTCGGGCTTGGACGTCAACCTTTGCTCCATTGCCCATGAAGAGACTTATATCTCCTTTCTTGTAATCACTTCTTCTTTTGAACTCCTGCAACGAATTGCACATATGTGTACCACATCCGGTATCCAATACTCATGTGTTAGAAGAAATAATATTAAGATCAATATGGATCATGAAAGTTGTACATGAGGTTTTCCCCTCATCCCTCTTAGCTTTCAACTCCTTGAGATAGGTTGGACAATTTCTCATCCAATGTCCTATCTCTCCACAACTAAAGCAAGGATCCTCGGAGCTAACCTTTAGCTTCTTCGGTTTTGGTTCCGCCTTTGCCTTTCTCTTGACCCTTTCCCTTGACTTGCCCCTTACCACTAGCAACCATTTCCTTGGGTTCTGGATGATCCCTCTTCTTCAAGCCACCTTCATTGATCGTAAGAACGGGTAAAACCTTTTTACCCATTCCGGCATCGGCTATTTTGAGCATTGCATGAAGCTCACCAATACTCTTGTCCCATCTGTTCATGTTATATTTCATAACGAATGTCTCAAACCTTTTAGTTAAGCCATTGAGGATCATATTTTTGGATAACTCTTTTGAGACGGGATAGTTAAGCCGTTCAAGCCGATCAATGTGGCTTTTCATCTTAAGCACATAAGATGAGACAGATTAGGTTTCTTTCATACGACATGCATGAAACACTCGAACCGTTTCGAAGCGTTCCACCCTTGCTTGAGTAAGGAACATTTCCTTAAGATGGGTGATCATGTCATATGCCCCATGTTTCTTGAAATCCTTTTAGATCCCGGGAATCATTGTTCCCAACATGAGGCTAGAAAATTGCACCGAATCCTTGGTGTATTTTAACCAATTAGTGTAGGCATCCAAGTCGTTAACATCAGTTCATAAGGAATAGGATCGTCTAAATTATTGGGTTTCTTTTCTTGCTTGAGAACAATTCTCAAGCTTCGATACCAATCCATAAAATTATTGTAATTTAGACGATCCTTATCTAAAATGGATCTCAGTGATAGATTATGCACATGTGAAATAATTGCGTTCGGTGGGTTGTTTGCGGCCATCTATAAATTTAACAAAGTTCAATTTAGTATTTTTGATACCATTTATAAATTTTAATCGTTAATACCCTTTAATGTCTCCAAGACAATTAATGATTAAAATCTAGAACCTAACGTTTCATTCAAATAATAGTTAGGTGACCTTTATCCTACTATTCAAATTAACAAGGTAGTCAACGTTTGACAATTGCAACTCTTTGCAACTTCTAGCTTTATGGGATCGGTTAAAAATCATATGTTTAGTTGGCATGTTTAATCCCATCAACACCTTTGTAAGCCTTGCTTCGGTGACCCTATTCACATGGTTTCCAAATCAAGTCGTCCTACTTACAAACACGTGTGAGTATATACATACAAGTGGTTAGATGACCTTTATCCCACAAGTATTGTAAATCCACCTCAAGATCACAAGTTTTCTTAAATGTGGTTATGTGACCTTTATCGCACATCAAGTTCCCAAGTGATTCGAGTGTCGTATAAAAGGATGGTGTTTAACTTGTTGTTTTTAAAGGGATTTAGGTTTTTAAAATTCTAGATTGGAAAACTATTTATATGTACCTTCCATTTGCATGCATTCGAATGTATGGTACCTTTTGAAAACCAATTTTCAAAATTCGTTTTGATAAAACCCATTTTATTAGAAATCAATAATAGTTAATAAAACCAATTTTATTACTTAATAGTTTCTAAAGGAATCAAATTTATGCAAGTTGTTGATTTTAATTGTTAAATCCATATCCAAATATGATAAAACAAAATATAAATCAACCACACAAGCATAAATAATAATCAAAAGTCCATAACCATAGCCACCTAAAATTGACAACACTTGTTGACCGAAACAAGTGTGTCATAAGGTCTCTCCTAAGGGAAGAGCAAGACACAAGGTATGAGATGGTGAACTCCCACTTGGCTCCGCATCCATATGCTTCAAGCGTTCACCTCTTTTTGTGATCCTTTCTCTTCCTTTGGGCTCCAACCCAAATGGTGTTGTGGTTGCATATCCTTTTACAAAATATATCCTAATACATTTTTCTAGTAAAAGAGATACAACTATTCTACTTATTATTACAAACCAATTGAAATAAATAAATAGATTACAAACCCGAATAAAATAATATTACAACCAAATTGAATAAATCACAACATATCACCTCAATGTACACAAGATCATGGCTAGGTTATGAACATCCAAACAAGCATGTCAACCTTTGACTAGAATGGTTCCCCTTTGACCCTTTGTTTTAGACCTAAAACAAAGAACATAGAGTTCTCGTCCAAGAAGCCTAAGCTTCAGAGTTTTCGGCCCAGAGTTTTCAGTCACCCGAGAACCTAGAGTTCTCGGCCAAGACCGAGAACCGAGAACCTTGAGTTCTCGGTCAACCGAGAACCTTGAGTTCTTGGTGAATCGAGAACCTGTTTTCGGCCAATATGGTAAAGAATACCATAAAACCCGAATACTTTATACCCCATTTTTGAAGCATGTAATCGTATAAGCGGCTCTTGATGCCATTGTTGAGTTTTTACAAGATTATCAAAGTCCATATAACCCATTTTATGTTTACCAAAGCATATAAAACCCGTTTTATTTTTAAACCCAATCCAGGATCCATATACAACATACATACCATCAAATACAACCATAGGATGTTAGATTACATACCTTCAAATTTCCAGAAATTTAAAGGGGATGAGTGAGTGAATGACGAACCTTCAAAGGAGAAGACCTCAGTCTTGTATACCCGTTTCAAGCTTCCAACAAACACCAAGGTTGCTAGGACTTTTACTTGCTTGATCTCTTGTTCTTCTTCTTGTTGTTCTTGGCCGAGGGGAAGAAGAAGAGAGAAAAATGTGTGTGTGAGAGAAAGTGTGAGTTGTTCAAGAATATTGATCCTTTAACCACAAGGTTTGCATGTTATGTGAATAATACAAAGAAGAGAGAGGGTGGAGGAGGGGCCGGCCCACCTTTGGGTTTTTCCCCCAAAACCGAAAATCCCATTTGTTTACTATTATTCCTTTTATACACACATGTTATTTATCCAAATAAATAAAATCTCTCTCAAAATATAAATTATCCACATAATTTATGTATCACATAAGTGCAAATATTCATAAAACCAATTTTCCAAATATTACAAGTGTTGATAATTATTACTTAGATCATATCTAACAATAAATATCGTGGTGTTTGTCTAGCTTGTTATTGGGTATGACCTGACTTGGATCATTACATACTAGCCACATCAACTCAAATATGTGTCTTGGGCAGATCGATTACAACAATTAGGACCCTTTTCTTGGTAGTATAATGTTCCATCATAAGGGTCCTATAAATTAATTTTTAAGGACGTTTGTAAGTGTATCAAAAGTTTACAATTAGGTAAGCACGTGTCAGAACACTGTAAAAGTGTCCCAATATGTTTTTACTGGGACGCTTTTTGAGTTGTTAATGGATATATTATGCGATCATAAAATTGTTTTAATAATCTTATTTGGGATATCGGGACATTTTTTCTTGGTACTAAAGTACCTATAATGTTACATCATAAGTGTCCTATAAATTAATTTTTAAGGATGCTTTGTATGTGTATCAAGAGATTAAAGGTAGGTAACTACATGTTTAAACATTGAAAAAGTGTCTCAATATTTTTTTATTGGGACGCGTTTTGGGTTGTTAATGGATATATTATGCGACCATAAAATTGGTTTCATAATCTTATTTGGGATATCAGGACGCTTTTTGAGTTCCGAGACTTATTACGACCCCTTTACATGAAACGCTTTTCTCGTTGTTCCTATTAAATGAAAGATTATATAAAATAGCATTTTAGGACGCTTTTGTGCGTACTAAAAAGCCCTTTTTTGTTGTAGTGTTATGGCCTCATTACCAGGCGCTGCAGATTTGGATGAATTGTGCGGATGTCGAGTTTCAGTTTTAGACAAAAAACATTTTTACACGTGGTTGTCTGGTAAGCCTATCTTTGAAACTGAGCACTTACGAAATCACAGTTTTATTGGACCATATTAAAAAAATATTTTACCCAAGGAACCCGAAAATGAAACAGTCCAATTCGAAAATCCCCAAATTTAATTGTATCACCGTCCACCTAAGCATGATACCAACTTCAGTTAACAAGAAATAGAACTACAAACATCACTTTCTGTTTCAATCAAACTAACATCAAAATATATATTCCGTATAATCGAGATCAACATTTAGATTTCAGCATTTAACTGTTGGAATCGATCTGCCCAAGACACATATTAGAGTTGATGTGGCTAGTGCGTATTGATCCAAGTCGGGTCATACCCAATAACAAGCTAGGCAAACGCCACGATAATTATTATTAGATGTGATCTAAGTAATGATTATCAACACTTATAATATTTGGAAAATGGTTTTCTAAATATTTGTATTTGTGTGTTAAATAAATTATATGGATAATTTATATTTTGAGAGATATTATTTAAATAGGTTAAATAACATATTGCATGTTACTTGTGATATGTTTTATAACATAAGTCTTATAAGTAAATAATTGTAAGTAATTAAAAGTGGATTTGAAATTTGGGTGGAAAAATTCCTCCCTCTTCTCTCACCTCCTTTTATTTCTTTCAAGACATGCAAGAGTATCCATTGGAAGATCATTATTCTTGGGTGAATAATATTTACACCTTCTCTCTCACACACATCTCTTCTCTCTTTCTCTCCTCATTTGAGCCGTGAACAACAAGAAGAATAAGAACAAATGGTTTGTTCTTGCAAGTGTTAGGACCCTAGCAACCAAGGTATACAAGCTTGAGGTTTCCTCCATTGGAAGCTAGCCGTTCATATCTGTCTTCCTCTTTATCTTTCGGACTTGAAGGTATGATTCATGCAACACCCTATGGTTGTTTTTGATAGCATGTATTTTGTATATGGATCCGGGCATTGGGTTAATCTATATAAAATTGGTTTTATATTTATCAACTAACTAGATTTAAAACTATTTATCCTCTGCGTTTTAACATATAATGGGTTATATGGACTTTGATAATCTTGTTAAAACCCAACAATGGCATCAAGAGTCGCTTATACGGATACATGCTTCATAGATCTAAAAAATTTCGGGTTTTATGGTGTGTTTCACCATATGGCCGAAAGTTTTTTGGGCTTTTGGTTACCCCTTGGTTCCTCAAGATTATACTTTGCATGCATGTGATAATCTTGAAGAATTAAGTCATGTGGATGATTAATTATTTTGTTTGGACAAAACCCGAAACTTTCGGTTTTGTTTCTCTTGGCCGAAAGTTTTATGGGTAAGAGGGGAACCATTTTGGTCTTCTAAGACCTTGCATATTTGGATGTGCATTTGGATGTTCATAACCTAGCCATGACCTTTGGATGTGTGTTTGTGTTGTGATTTGTTCGGTTTATTCAATATGGTTGTAATATTCATTTGTTTGGGCTTGTAATCTATTTATTCATTTCATATTGGTTTGTAATAATAAGTAGATTAGTTGTATTTCTTTTACTAGAGAAAAATGTATTAGGATATATTTTTTGTAAAAGAAGAAGCAACAGAGTTACGGTTTTGGTTTTGGGCCTTAATGGACTTCATAGACCAAGATGGGATTTTAGCCCAATGGCCAAAGCCCAAACTTGGAGGCCAAAGGAAGGTAGGAGCTGAAGTTGGAGCCCAAATGGAAGCCCAAATAAAGTGGAAGAGTCACAACACTAGGTGGACACTTGAAGCATATGGATGCGGGATCAAGTGGGAGTTCACCGACACATGCCTTGTGTCATTCTCGTCCCTTAGGAGAGACCGTTTGGCACACTTGTTTCGGTCAACAAGTGTTGTCATACTAGGTGGCTATGGTTATGGACTTGTGTTTGTATTTTATGCTTGTGTGGTTGATTTATGTTTATTGTTTTATCATGTTTGGATGTTAACAATTAAAACGACAACTAGCATAAAAGTGATTCCTTTGAAATTATTAAGTGATAAAATTGGTTTTATTAACTATTATTGATTTCATAATAAAATGGGTTTTATTTAAAGGAATTTGAAAATTGGTTTTCAAAGGTACCATACATTTGAATGCATGCAAATGGAAGGTACATTATATAGTTTTCCAATCTAGAATTTTGAAAACTAAAATCCCTTTTAAAACAAGTTGAACATCATTTTTTTATACGACACTTAAGTCACTTGTAGACTTGATGTGGGGTAAGGGTCACCTAACCACATTTAAGAAAACTTGTGATCTTAAGGTGGTTTTACAATACTTTTGGAATGAGGGTCACCTAACCACTTGTATGTGTAAACTCACATGTGTGTGTAAGTAGGACGAATTGATTTGGAAACCATGTGAATAGGGTCACCGACACATGGCGTTCAAAAGTGTTGATGGGATTAAACATGCCAACAAAACATATGATGTTTAACCGATCCATGGAAACTAGAAGGTGCAAAGGGTTGCAATTGTCAAACGTTGACTACCTTGTTAATTTGAATAGTAGGATAAAGGTCACCTAACTACTATTTGAATGAAACGTTGGATTCTAGATTTTAATCATTAATTGTCTTGGAGACATTAAAGGGTATTAAAGATTAAAATTTATTGATATCGAAAATACTAAATGAACTTTGTTAAATTCTTTTATAGATGGCCGCAAATAATCAATAGAACGCTATTATCCCTCACGTGCATTATCTATCACTAAGATCCATTCTGGATAAGGATCGTCTAAACTTTAATAACTTTATGGACTGGTATCGAAACTTGAGAATTGTTCTCAAGCAAGAGAAGAAGTCCTAATGACTTGGATGCCTATGCGGATTGGCTGAAATACACCAAAGATTCGGTGCAAGTTTCTTGCCTCATGTTGGGAACAATGATTCCCGAGATCCAAAAGGATTTTGGGAATCATGGGGTGTATGACATGATAACCCAGCATAAGGAAATGTTCCTTACTCAAGCAAGGGTGGAGCGCTTCGAAACGGTTCGAGCACTTCATGCATGTCATATGGAAGAAACCCAATCCGTATCATCTTATGTGCTTAAGATGAAAAGCCACATTGATCGGCTTGAACGGCTTAACTGTCCCGTCTCAAAAGAGTTAGCCACGGATTTGATCCTCAATGGCCTAACTAAAAGATTTGAGACATTCATCATGAACTACAACATGAACGGATGGGACAAAAGCATTGGTGAGCTTCACGCAATGCTTAAGACAGCCGAAGCCGGCATGGGTAAAAAGGTTTTACCCGTTCTCACGATCAATGAGGGTGGCTTGAAGAAGAGGCATCAGCCGGAACCAAAGGCAAAGGTTGTCGTTGGTAAGGGGAAAGTCAAGAAGGGATTTAAGGGAAAGGAAAAGGCGGAACCCAAACCTAAGAAGAAAAAGGTTAGCGCTGAGGATCCGTGCTTTGGTTGTGGGGAGATAGGTCATTGGATGAGAAATTGTCCAACCCATCTCAAGGAGTTGAAAGCTAAGAGGGATGCAGGGCAAACCTCAGGTACAACTTTCATGATCCATATTGATCTTAATATTATTTCTTCTAACACATGGGTACTGGATACCGGATGTGGAACTCATATATGCAATTCATTGCAGGGGTTCAAAAGAAGAAATGATTTCAAGAAAGGAGATATAAGTCTCTGTTTCTGTATTAAGACAATTTGGTTATGATTTCAAGTTTGTAAACAATGGTTTTTATGTATTCATGAGTGATGTCTTTTATTTTAAAGTGATCATGGTTAATGGCATTTATGAATTGGTTCATGATGATACATCCATTGATAACTCGTTGTACCAAGCTAGCACCAAAAGACTCAAATTGGATTTGTGTAAAACTTTTCTTTGGCATTGTCGCCTTGGTCACATAAACAAGGATCGCATTCATACACTTCAAAAGAATGGTCTTTTGAAATCAAGTGATGATTCATTTGATGAATGTGAATCTTCTTTATTGGGAAAGATGACCAAGGAGCCCTTTAGTGGAATTAATGAAAGGGCGAAAGACTTATTAGGTATCATTCATTCGGATGTATGTGGTCCTTTTAGGACAATGACAAGGAATGGTGAAAGATACTTCATTACGTTTACCGACGATTATAGTCGCTATGGGTATGTGTTCTTGTTAAGACACAAAAATGAAGCCTTTGAAATGTTCAAAGTCTTCCAAAATGAAGTACAAAATCAACTCAACAAAACAATCAAAGTACTTCGATCCGATAGAGGAGGTGAATACCTCAATGATGCATTTCTAGATCATCTAAGGAGTTGTGGGATTGTCTCACAACTTACTCCACCCGGAACACCACAACATAATGGTGTGTCTGAAAGGAGGAATCGAACTCTATTGGATATGGTTCGATCCATGATGGCTAGAAGCACATTACCTCTATCATTTTGGGGTTTCGCACTGATCTCTCCTGCCCGTATTTTAAATATGGTACCAACCAAGAAAGTGGAATGGACACCTTTTGAAATATGGCATGGAAAGGTTCCATCATTATCATATTTAAAGGTATGGGGCTGTGAGGCTTATGTTAAGATATACACCCCTGATAAACTTGAAAGCCGTTCCACTAAGTGTATCTTTGTAGGATATCCCGAAGATTCGATGGGATATTACTTCTACAATCCAAATGAGCATAAAGTGTTTACAGCTCGTAAGGCTAAGTTCTTGTAAAGAAGGTTCCTTATGCAAGGAACTGATAGAACTATGGAACTCGAGGAGGATCGAGAACCACAAGCCGATACACGTTTGGTTGACACTAGTAATCAACAAGAGGTTGTTGATGATGATCAAATGGTTGATCAACCCACACAAAACGTTCGCAAATCTGGTAGAACTAGCACTCCACCTGAAAGATATGGATTTTTCATGGATGGATGCTATGTGGTAGATTCTGATGAACCAACCACATACCGAGATGCAAAATCTGATTGTGATAAATGGCTGGAAGCCATGAACGTTGAGATGCAATCCATGCATGACAACCAAGTATGGGACCTGGTTGCTCCACCTCTAAATTCCAAACTGGTTGGAAGTAAGTGGGTTTTCAAGAAGAAAACCGACATGCATGGAAACTTGGATACTTATAAAGCTAGACTTGTAGCAAAGGGTTTCACTCAAACTCAAGGGGTTGATTATGCAAGTTAAAGAAATCAATCTATGGATTGAAACAAGCATCTAGAAGTTGGAATCACCGTTTTGATGATGAAGTTAAGAAATTCGGATTAATCATAAACGCTGATGAAGCTTGTGTGTATAAGAAAGCTAGTGGGAGCATCATTACCTTTCTGGTATTATATTTCGATGACATATTACTATTTGGAAATGACATTCCAACCATGGAAGGTGTAAAAGCCTGGCTTGAAAGTTGTTTTTCCATCAAGGATCTTGGTGAGGCCGCCTATATTCTGGGAATAAGGATCTATAGGGATAGATCAAGGCGGTTGATAGGTTTGAATCAAAGTGTATACATTGACAAGATCTTGAAAAGGTTCAAGATGGAAAACTCTAAGAAATGTTTGGTACCTATTCAAAGAGGAACAATGTTGAGTACTTCTCAATGTCCAAGCTCAAAGGATGAGCAAGACAAAATGAATGGAATCCCATACGCATCTGCTATAGGATCCATCATGTATGCCATGATTTGCACCAGACCGGATGTGTCATGCGCTTTGAGCATGAAAAGTAGATACCAACAAAATCCGGGAACCAGCCACTGGATGGCGGTTAAGAGCATATGAAATACCTTAGGAGGACTAAGGATATGTTTTTGATATATGGCTCTGGTGAGGAGGAACACATTGTAAAGGGTTACACGGATGCGAGTTTCCAAACTGATCGAGATGATTCTCGATCACAATCGGGATATGTCTTCGTTCTAAATGGTGGTGCTGTCTCTTGGAAGAGCGCAAAACAAGACGTGGTAACCTTGTCCACAAAAAAATCAGAATACATCGCCGGCTCCTTGGCAGCTCAAGAAGCTGCGTGGATTAGAAAGTTCATTGCCAATCTAGGGGTAGTCCGTACCATTCAGGACCCTCTAGAAATCTTTTGTGACAACGAGGGTGCGATTGCTCAAATCAAGGAACCTCGTGCACATCAAAAGACTAGGCACATTGAGCGGAGATTCAACTACATAAGGGATGAAGTTGAAAAGGGAAAGATATGTATTCGCAAAGTTCACACTTATCAGAACATTGCGGATCCACTCACGAAGCTCCTTGAAAGGCCGAAGCATGAGGGTCATACTTGCGCCTTAGGAATTCGATATTCTAGTGATTGGATTTGATCTATTTTGTATTTGGATATCGGAACAATTGTTATTTTGGCTCATTCATATGATTTTGGTTTATGATTATGACTTTTGAGTTATGTTCCATTTTAGCATGTTTAAATCCGTGAATAAGTTAATTATTCTAATAGTCTGAAGTCGTTCATATTTGTGGGAACAAGTATGAAGGTAAGACTATTATGAACTTGGATTGGTGGATATTCATGAGGCATGAATATAGAGCAAGGGTTTGCTGCCAAGGTTCATAGATATTTATGGGATAAATATTGGACATGATCCGCCCTCAATTTTAATGCATGGAATCTTTGTGATTTGTGATCATAAGTAAATTTGAGTAAAGGCGAACATCATGGTATCCTCCTACCTGAGATACATATTGGGTCTTGATATTCATCGACTATTATACTTTGACTTAGTTCTTCGGTGCTCTGAAACATGTCAGTACGTAAGGCTAAGCTCAAGTGTAGTACGAGGTGATTGTGAGAGACGTATTTAGTCAATAGAGGATTTGTCCCTCTTATTCGATGAGAGTTAAATGTCTAAGGCCTGATAAGTTAAATCAACAGAGAATGATCACTCTGTGTCTCTGGATTTAACATGCCATTTGTGGCAAAAGGATAAATGAGAGTTTCACCTAAATCATTTTGAAGTATGGGACTTGAAGGGGATGATGTTATTGAATGGCACTTCGTCATGCGTATTAGGGATAGTAAACCGTTGTTTGGCGGTATTTGCTATTTGCATCAATCTTCTATGCATCTTGTGCAAGTGGGAGATTGTTGGAATCGATCTGGCCAAGACACATATTAGAGTTGATGTGGCTAGTACGTATTGATCCAAGTCGGGTCATACCCTATAACAAGCTAGACAACCGCCACGATAATTATTATTAGATGTGATCTAAGTAATGATTATCAACACTTATAATATTTGGAAAATGGTTTTCTAAATATTTGCATTTGTGTGTTAAATAAATTATATGGATAATTTATATTTCGAGAGATGTTATTTAAATTGGTTAAATAACATATTGCATGTTACTTGTGATATGTTTTATAACACAAGTCATATAAGTAAATAATTGTAAGTAATTAAAAGTGGATTTGAAATTTGGGTGGGAAAATTTCTCCCTCTTCTCTCTCCTCCTTTTATTTCTTTCAAGACATGCAAGAGTATCCATTGGAAGATCATTATTCTTGGGTGAATAATATTTACACCTTCTCTCTCACACACATCTCTTCTCTCTTTCTCTCCTCATTTGAGCCGTGAACAAGAAGAAGAATAAGAACAAAGGGTTTGTTCTTGCAAGTGTTAGGACCCTAGCAACCAAGGTGTTTATTGGAGCTCGTTGGGTATACAAGCTTGAGGTTTCCTCCATTGGAAGCTAGCCGTTCATATCTTTCATCCAGACCTTTCGGACTTGAAGGTATGATTCATGCAACACCCTATGGTTGTTTTTGATAGCATGTATTTTGTATATGGATCCGGGCATTGGGTTAATCTATATAAAATCAGTTTTATATTTATCAACTAACAAGATTTAAAACTATTTATCCATTTCATTTTAACATATAATGGGTTATATGGACTTTGATAATCTTGTTAAAACCCAACATTAACAATAAATTCGGTTTTTGCAATCAATCTGTAACTTGAATTGAAAACAAACATTAAACTAACAACCCATTAAACCCTAGCTAATTAACAGTAGAACAAGATAAAATTGAAGGTATTATTCACAATAGATGGAATCCTGCATATAGTCCTTCAATAGACTGAAATTTTTTACTTCAATCAACTCCTATAAAGCAAACCCTAGACTAGTGAACCCTAGCCGACTGAAAATTGTACGGGTCATGGAGCTGTAGCACCGTGGTGGACATATGGCGTGTTGTAGCGTGGGACTGATGGAGAAGATCAATGACCAAAGAACCCTAGATAGCGTTTGTGAGAGAATTGGGAGAAGCGTTTTTGAGAGAATTGGGAGAAGATTGTGGGTCTGATTTTTTGGAGATAAATATTGGGTGGGGTTTCAATTTTTTTGTTTGGATTCAAAGATGACATGCATACATGACACTCGGTTTTACTATTTTAATTTATGACATTAGTTCAATGACACACAATAATAAGTTTCCTAAATCTTCAAAATTTTTAAAAATATGACGTTTTTAATGACACGCTCAACAAAAGGTTAATGCCCAAAACAATGCTCCCAAGCATTGTTCAATGCGCAGCCAAACTAGTGTGACACCCATGTTGATATAGCTTAATACAAACCAAAACAAGAAGGCTATTATACTAAGCATTAAGAAAGGCACGTAGTGAGATGTTGTACCAATGTTCAAGGCCACTATTTGTCTATAGTAAGTTCATCAATGTGACGCTTCCCTTTATGTGTGGACCTTAAACTCATCCAATAAAGTATGGATAAATCACCTTTTACCATCTCACAACGAAAAACTCTTGACTAACATCTTCAAGACTTTGAAGATTGAAATACCTAAGGTATTTTAACAACTTAGGTCATAACAAGTCAACTCAGGAAGCAATATTATCCACCTTCGTAAGAAACACACCTTATATCGCATGAAGCTCCCATTCATCATTCTTACTACAATCTGCTTGATCCATGCAACGACGTATATAATCTCACGTCTCACTTTGTATAAAAACGCGAATGGCTAAAAATCACCACTAGTTCATCCTTTGATCGTATTTGCCTACTTCACTGATGAACACAAGTACTAAAACATGTATCATTGCATGGCGAATGAGCCTTCTTCCCAAGACTTTTGTATCACCAACAATCTAATTTACTATTTGGTCTCGATATGGCCAAGCGTTGCCTATTGATGTATATAAAAATATAAATCTTTTAAGCATCAACTACTTATCAACTAACTACTCTAAAAACTGCAACTTTTATCGTATAATATAGTTCAAATAACTACTTATTATGTTAAAATATATTTTTAGGTATATTCCAAGCCTCAAACTAAGAAACGAATGAAAATGCAAAGAAAAAACAAAGAAAATCAAAGAAAACAGCAAAACACACCCTTGGAACACGCCCCCATGATTTCCTGTGCAATAGAAGACAAAATACTAGACAGCTAGACACGAGGCTGTGCTTTAGGGAACATAGGGCCATGGTCACTTTTCAGAAAAGACAAAAGAAATTATAACAAACACTCAAAAACACGGGGCCGTCCCTCACATAGCACGCCCCCGTGGTGAGTCAGCATGCACGATCTGTCAGAGTATTAAATGTGAGTGGACACATGGACACGGGGGCGTGCCTCACTGTACACGGAGTCGTGCCTGATCACCCAGACAACCTATAAATAGAGGTGCATATTTCATTTAAATGGGTGTGCTTGAAGAGAATTCTATACGGTGTTCACTTATAAAAACACCCACTTTGCACTCATATTGAAGATCTTGTGGAGAGTTTGAAGGCTTGGAATTCATCATCATCATCATCATATTCATCCATCACTATTAAGAAGAAAGATTCATCCATATTTAGTTAGATTGTTCTAGTTTAATCATGTGTTGTTATCTTCATCTCATTTGATGTTCATAACTATGCTCATCATGAGCTAAAATTCCATTTACCATCTAAGTTCTATGTAGGCGCTTTGTTTTACTTGATGGTTATATTAAATATGTGATTTAGTTTTAGTAAACTACATGATTATTTTGCAATTATCCTTTGATGAGAAATGTTTAATCACTTTAACTCAACAAATCAAGGTTGATGATTAACACTCATTCATGATTGACTCATGTTTTTGGAAACTAGAAATGGTAAAAAAATATCTTGATAACTTATTTAAGATAAAACATGGATCCTTATATTATACTTAAAAATTATGAATACAAGCTATGATCTATTTATCTAGTTTTGGTAATTCTGAAATAACATTTTTAACACGATTGCTTAGGTTATCATACTAGTTAAATAAATCATATGTTAAAGGAATGTGTAATTATAATCAACTTAAATCAATCAAGAAGAGGTTGTGTGACTAAAATATAACCACCCGAAATTGTTAGAATTGGTATTTGAGAAATCGAAGTCAATCCTAATCTTTATACTTTACTAAAACTACTTTCTTAGAAATGATGAGCTATTCTATCATACGTTGTTAAAGCAAGTTTATCACATATTTACTTTATAATAATCAAGGGAGAATGGAGTGGATTCTTGATTTTAGATGGTAACCTTCATATAATTGATTTATTCATTTAGAATTTGTCTTCTTGTTAACTTATATTATATACTTATATATATTATTCTAAAAAAGTTTAAAAAGCACCCTAAAATGATTATTTTCTCCGATTAGATTAATATAAAGATTTATTATTAGAAATATTCGTGTCCACGAATTGATACTTGGTTCTTACCAATACTATTCTACATATGCGATATGTACACTTGCCTATTTTGTGTGTGGTTAGTCTTTGGAAAAATCACTTTTATAAATTTAAAACACGATTTTGTGCGAAAAATAAATCCATCATGTTCAACGAACACCGCACGCACATCAACTTTTTGGCGCCGTTGCCGGGGACACGGTAAATTTCTAAGAACAATCCAAGTTTTTAATTTAATCATTGTTTATAATTGTACAAATTTTTAATTTTTATTCTTATTTTCATTTTCTACTAACTATTAGATTATTCTTATTTCAAGGCTAGCCTTTAGTTTAAATTTAAATAGTTTAAAATTGATTTAATCCCATGTATGTCCTCTACATTTCGACCTGAGCTTGTTTCTCCAATTCCTTAACCCGAACAACTTTTTCGCCGAAGAACACGCAACTGGGCAATAGAAGCCACTGAAACAATCAAGGACGAATTGTTAGAATCCACGACATCGAAAGGAAATCAAGCAGAAGAAATGATGGCAGCACCAAACGATGAACCAAACATGAGCCAATATGCCAGGCCAACCCTCGAAGGCTACGACAATGTAGTGGCTCCAGCCAAAATCACCGACAATTTTGAAATCAAATCAAGCACCATTCATATGGTGAAAAAATTATTTCAATTTCATGGTCTCCTTGACGAAGACCTCCTTTCTCCTATATTTCGATTCTTACGAATTTGTAGAATTTTTAAAATTCATTACTGTTCAGAAGATCAAATTAAACTCAAACTTTTTTCTGGGATCAGATGGTTGAATAGTTTCTTTTCAAATAGTTTCCGCCTGATAAAACTTCAAAATATCGAGCCATCATCACCGGATTCCAGACCGACGATGATGAGTCTTTACACTTAGCATGAGAGCGATACAAAAGTCTTCTGAGAAGATCCCCACATCATGGACTAAGCGTATGGTTACAAGTACAAACTTTCTTTGACGCACAATCCAGTCAAAACAAACAGGCCATCGACCAAGTCGTCGGTGGAGACCTGGGATCTAAATCACCTAATGAAGCATTTGAAATCATGGAGAAGGCAACAAAGAAGAGTTTTGCTTCTTCTAAGGCCCTGTTACCTGTGCCTTACTTTAGGCGTTAGATTTACTCATAAACACAGTTCTAAATATCATAGTTAAATAAAACTTTCGCGGAATATTAAATCTTTCATAATACATTATATAATAGTTCATAACTTGTCTTAATTAAACATTCTTGTCTTTCAAATTAAACATAAAGTCATAAAAACAACTTGTGTCTACAGATGCCAGCTTCTTTATTCATCCGCCATGTGCCATACTCAAGCTAGCTGCCTCATCCTACTCACCTGCGTGCATACTAAAACTCAACTACGCTGAGTGAGTTCTAGTTAATCAAGTGACATACAATACTTTCATATCCCTATACATTCTTTAATTTATACTTTCTTTACATACCATATATCTATTCACACTTTACATACTTATACATTTTAAAGAGCATTACGCCCTACTGCCTCGAGTATTACTAGTGCGCGGTCCCTTTTCTGCCTCGAATATTATTAGGGTCCGGTCCCTTTTCTGCCTCGAATATTATTAGGGTTCGGTCCCCTTCTCCCTCGAATATTATTAGGG
This sequence comes from Bidens hawaiensis, assembly GCF_021521415.1. Classification (NCBI taxonomy): domain Eukaryota; kingdom Viridiplantae; phylum Streptophyta; class Magnoliopsida; order Asterales; family Asteraceae; genus Bidens; species Bidens hawaiensis. The sequence goes on along the minus strand of NW_027496457.1, from coordinate 151,117 downwards.
TCTGGTCCCTTTTCTTCTGTACCTAGCTGCCTCTTTATATTCATTCATAACATACATATTTCATCCATACATTACATATAACATTCATATATTTATTTATGACCTGACAGTACGTGCAATATCAGAAGATCGTTCACATACCAATAAGAAATCGTAACAACGTGAAAATTTCGAGTTTAAAGTATCAACTTTCCAAAGTCTAGGGACTAAAATTGCCAAATTCTAAAGTTGAAGGTTTAAAATGAAAATTCTGATTTCCTGACCCATCGCGCTACGCGATGAGTCAGAGGAGAGCCCCATCGCGTATCGCGATAGGGTACCTGACACAACGTGACACGTGTGCCACGTGGCACACGATGGCACTGTTTATCGCCACGTGTCACCACGTGGCAATGCTGCTGCCACGTGTTGCCATGTGTAGCGGTGCCTGCCACGTGTCAACACGTGGCAGGTCTATGCTGTGAGTCAGCAGACCTATATTGCGATACGCGATAGGTCTGCTGAGAAACCTATCGCGTATCGCGATAGGGACCAAAATTTTGTCTATAAATAGCAGCCAAGGGCTGCTCATTTTCATCATCCCAAACTCAGCCTTCACTTCTCTCTAGTCTGTCTCTAAAATCCCGACACAATCATATAAACGATTTCCTTCATAAGCGTGCCTCGAATCTTGTTTGTGTACGACGTTTCCTTGAAGTTATACCACTCTCCACCCACATACCAAGAAGGTGTTGTTAATGGCAAGGAGTCTCGAAAGTCGTGTCAACGAGTGTTGAAGATTTGGCATTCCTCGATTTACGTGTCGAGAAGATTAAAACATGCGTTGGAGTGCTGCTCCTGTCCCTAGGGTTTCTATACGCCACTTAAGGTTAGGCGTAACATCGAATTCAATATAATTTAAATATTATATTAAAGGCTCAAGCCTTAAGTCGAGGATATACTCGATACCTCGATAAAAGAAAAGAAAAGAAAACATAACAAAGAAATGAATAAAAGATTGATTATGAATATTGTGGAATACGTATATATGTGTGTAAGTATATATGTAAATATTCTTTGTTATGAAATTATTATTTATTGAATAAAGAGAATTCTTAAATAATAGAAGAAAAAGAATACGTTTCTTGGAGAAGAAGAAACGTCGGGTTTCTATATAAACTAAAGGTTTATAAACTTACTTTTAAACTAAAGGTTTTCAAGTAAACAAGAATTGAACTAAAGGTTCAATCGAGGATTGAGATATAAGACTAAAGGTCTTAAGCCGGATCGTGTATCCGACTAACAAATATTTATACTCGTACTATAGGTGCAAGATAAAGAAAGGGAAAGACCCTTGGACGGTGAGTGAAGCCGATCCTAAAGAGACAAGGTGAATACGCCCCTAAACCTTTACTTATTTAAAAATGAGTCAAACGTGTTATTTGAAATTGTTTACAAGGAACTATGTGTTCCTAAAACCGTTATAAATAAAGGGTATAAACCTAGCCCTCAGGCTGTGGTATACGTATGTCTGGATCCTTACATAGGTGGTACTATGCGATGTATGGGCATGATGGCACCACCCTTGGTCGTAGGACGCTCTCCTGCAAGGAGTACGAACTTATATGTATATTTACGGGTACTTAACTAAGTCGAACGCTGCGGTGTTTGCTGAGGTGACCTAGTGTAGAGGCTCATATTTATAATGTGTTATTTGACTTTGTTATTCCTAAGTCACGTTGGGCCGAGGCATGCGTAGTCTCGAGGGGTAATAAAGTAAAAGAAATATTTTTGCGTCAGCGTGTTCACCAGCATTCGTTACTGACGTATTTTCTTACATTATGCAGGTGAACAAAGTTAGAGCTTGGAAATGACGAAGTACTATGATATCCGATGGCTTGGATTCTTTTTATGAACTTAATATCTTAAATGGTGGTTTGTAATTATAAACAAATAATCTTTTGTTAATTAAACGGGTGTTTATAATCCCGTCTTTTGAATATATATAAATTTTACACTTTTGATCCTCAAAGTCTTATAAGTCTTCCGCAAACTAACGCAACTCTGATTTATCTACAAACACGATACCAAACTTACGAGTCGCACTCCTAGGCCCTAGAAGGGGGTGTGACAAGGCTTGGTATCAGAGCCATCGATCTTAGCGAATTGGGTATCATAAAACATTACCCAAGCTTCGATCCAAGTATAGGAAATTATTTGATTATTTGTTTTAAGGATAAGATAGAGTGGTAACCTTTCTATCCCTCTCTACATTCTAAACCACCCAAGTTATTAGATGTCATTCAAAGCTATGATGGAAAATTTTGTTCGCAAGGCCAAGGAAGCCGGTATAGCCGAACCTTACCCCGAAGACAAATGAGCGATGGATATTACGAAGCGCTCTTTGATCAAGACGTGGAACGAGACTTGTCCAAACCCTTATACTATCCCGGAAGTAGGCACTACCCGATCAACATCCCTGATAGTCCACCGAAGCCAAGTGTTGAGGCACCGAGGCATTCAAGCTATCATCCACCAACTATACCAATGTATCAACCGTCGGAAGTACCAACATACCACCCAACGGAGATCCCAACTTATCAACCCACGGAGGTATCACAATATTTCCCAACTGGTTATGTACCGCCAAATCCACATCCGTCATATGCCTTTCTGTCAAACTTACCTATCAAGGAAGAACCACGAAGCCCATCCTCCGATTGGATGCAGTGTCATTCCGACCCATGTCGATGGTTTAACCGGAAGCTCCACCATGAATGAAGTTAGCTCCCAACCAAGATGCCCTCAATGGAGAACGAAATTGTACAACCAATGGAGGAAGATGAACCAGAGGAAGAAGAACCAACTGAAGAGGAGGAGCCCGATGAGGAAGAAGATCCCGAAGAAAATGATGAGAACCCTGTGGAGGAGTCCGAGGAAGAAATGGAAGAAGAGCATCCCGAGAACCCGAACGAGATGACAAGCTCAATGAATGGATCACTCACTTCCAATCCAAGTTACGGTTTCGTCGACCCGTATGTCCAATATTTGGAGCAACTAAGGAATCAAGCTTCGTCAAGCTTCCTGTCATTTCAAGGGAGGATTCCTTCGATTCAAGAACACGCCAATGAAATTCGCGAGCAGAATCAAGCTGCCCAGACTTACCTCTACCTTGCATCTGATCAGACTTATGTGCCATATCCTGAACCGCGGAACCATTATGAGATGGTAACTCTGGGTTATCGCAACCCACCTCCGCAGTACGGATATCCCAACATAGTCCCGCAGTCGTACGAGGAACATCTGGATCGTGCATTGCATGAGACCGACGACTGAAGGAAGAAGGTAGATGAGAATGAGAAGGAAAAAAAGAAATTTGGAAAAGCACACCTTCGTAAATGCAACAAACTCACGAAGGTTGTGAAGAAATTCTTAAAGGACTGAAGATGGTGGTGTATGATGTGAAGACTCTATGTGTAAAATAGTGTTGTATGATTTGTGTATAAATAAAAAGAACGTATGAAACGTTCTTATGTAATGATAGGACCAGCTATATATATCATGAAAACGATATATATATGTGTATTGTAAAAAATATATATATCCTTGGGATATATATATTAATGTGTAATAAATAAAAAGTATGTTTAATAAAAGAAATGTTGCTAAAATTTTCAGACTAAAATTTATAAAAGAAAAGATGTCTGAACAAAGCAATAATAACGAGAATGCTCGTAAAGAGAAAGAAATGAAAGACAAGGGGAAAGGCCCCGAAAACGAGCGAGAGGAAGAAATTCCCAGAAATACATGAATAAGATTCAAAAGATGATAAAAGATGTCGTGAGAGAAGAATCTATGAATAGATCTCATTCTAGGCAATCTCGAAATTCTCGATCTGTTAATCCTTCTAAACCCATTAAATCCCATCCTAATCCCTCTCGAGTTGAAGAGAGTGTGCATGAGTCTAACGCTGACGGCGAAGTTAGACATGAGTTCAAGAAACTCAAGATAAGCGGTTGTTCATTAAAGATTTCAAGTACTATGGACCAAAAGAGTTCCATGGTGACAAGGGTGCCATTTCAACCGTGAGGTGGCTCGAGGAGATGGAAACAATCGTAATCACAGGTAAGTATTCTGAGGTTGAGAAAATTCAGTATTCAGCCCTTATCTTCAAGGGTGAAGTGTTGGAATGGTGGAATGCTCTGTTGATGAGCAAAGGAAGAGTGTTATGTACGGTTTGAGTTGGGAAGATTTTAAAGCCTTGGTGATGGCTAAATTCTGTCCTATGCATGAGACTGATCAGATTCAAACGAAATTTTTGAATCTAAAGGTCGTTGGGACAAACCTCTGCGAATAATACTAAGTTCCATGAGTATTGTCACCTTGTTCCCCAGCTGGTCCACCCGGAATCCAACAAAGTTACGAGATATATTTGGGGACTTCCGCGGGAAATCCGCGACATGGTAAGGTCTCACCTACCACAAACCGCTGACTCTGAAATGGAGTTGGCCGTTTATTTAATGGGCGGCATGGTTCGTAACAAAGAAGAAGATAAGAAGGTTACGACACCAACAACTCAAGGTAGGACAAGTGGAGGGAATAATCGATTCAAGGGTAAGGGCGTGAACCAAATCCGATTTGTTATCGTATTCATCGACGACATACTCATTTACTCTAAGTCTAAGGCCGATCATGAAATCCACCTTCGTACTTTGCTTGAAATTCTTAGAACCGAGAAGTTGTACGCCAACTTCTCAAAGTGCGAGTTCTGGTTGCACGAAGTGCAATTTCTTGGTCCCATCATTAATGTAAACGGTATTCAAGTGGACCCCGCTAAGATTGAAGCTATCTCTAAGTGGGAGATCCCGAAGTCGCCAACTGAGATCCGAAGTTTCTTAGGATTGGCCGGCTACTACCGTAGTTTCTTCGAAAGTTTATCAAGAATCGCCGTTCCCTTAACCTCGTTAACTCGTAAAAATATCAAGTATGAATGGGGAACGAAGCAACAAGAGGCGTTCGATATACCTAAACAAAAACTCACCCAAGAACCTATCTTGGCTTTGCCAGAAGGTACTGAGGATTTTGTAGTCTTTAGTGACGCGTCTCATTCTTGTTTGGGATGCGTACTTATGCATCGAAAGAAGGTAATCGCTTACGCCTCTCGTCAATTGAAAGTACACGAAAAGAATTACACGACTCACGATATAGAGAAAGGCGCCATAATCTTTGCACTTAAGATTTGGAGGCACTATCTCTATGGAGTACGATTTACTGTGTACACTGATCACAAAAGCTTAAAACACATCTTTGATCAAAAATAGCTCAACATGCGCTAACGAAGATGGATGGAGACTCTTAATGACTACGACTGGGATATTTTGTATTATGAAGGCAAGGCGAATGTTGTGGCCGATGCCTTAAGTCGTAAAGAGCATGAAAAACCCAAAAGGGTTCGAGCTTTGCGCCTAGAACTTCAAATTGATCTCTTTGAGCAAATCAAAACCGCGCAAACGCAAGAAATCAATGAAAAATCAAATCTCTGATGAAAAACGCAATGGCACCATTGACTCGCTAGTCAAAGGTAACGATGGTATCCTAAGATTCGGTAATAGGATTTGGGTACCAATCGTTGGAGGTTTGCGTGAGAAAATCTTGAATGAAGCACACAAGCCGAAATACATGATGCATCCCGGAAGTGATAATGCTATGGACTTTATTACAAAACTCCCGAAGACGATTCGACAACATAATGCTATTTGGGTAGTTGTGGATCAATTGACCAAATCTGCACACTTCATTCCCATCAATGATTCGTAATCTATGAATAGATTAGCACGTATTTATGTAAACAACATCGTTGCTTTGCATGGAATACCGCTGTATATAAAATCTGATCGAGACAGTCGTTTTACGTCTCATTTCTGGAAAAGCTTCCAACAAGCTCTCGGTACAAAGTTAAACCTTAGCATTGATTATCATCCACAATCCGATGGGCAAAGCGAAAGGACGATTCAAACGTTGGAGGATATGCTCCGCGCATGTGTGATCGATCTAGGTGGAAGTTGGGATGACCACTTACCCCTAATGGAATTCTCGTATAATAATAGTTATCACGCAAGTATTCAAACCGCACCGTTCAAGGCGTTGTATGGAAGAAAGTGTAGAACGCTCGTGTGTTGGTCTGAAACCGGAGACAATCAATTGTCTGGACCCGAGATAGTCCAAGAAACAACCGACAAAGTCATTCAAATCCGAGAACGACTTAAGACGGCACGTGATCGCCAAAGGAGTTACGCCGATGTTCGTCGTAAGCGTTAGAGTTCAATGTCGGTGACAAAGTTTTATTGAAAGTCTCGTCTTGGAAGGGCGTTGTTCGCTTCGGAAAGAAAGGGAAATTGATTCCTCGATTCGTTGGACCCTTTGAGGTGCTCGAACGGATCGACACGTTTGCATACCGATTGCGACTGCCTGAGGAAATGCAAGGGATACATGACGTATTCCATGTTTCGAATCTGCGTAAATGTTTGACCGATGAATCATTGGCTATGCCATTAAAAGACGATGAAATAAATGAGAACTTAAAATTCATTGAACGTTCAATACAAATTGAAGATTCGAAAACAAAGAAGTTAAAGAAAAGAACTTTGAAAATTGTGAAAGTTAAATGGGACTCGCGTAGAGGGCCCGAATATACTTGGGAACTCGAATCGGAAATGAGAAAGAAATACCCCCACTTGTTCGAGTAAAGAAATCTCGAGGAAGAGATTTGTTTCAAGGTGGGGAGGATGTAACAACGTGAAAATTTCGAGTTCAAAGTATCAACTTTCCAAAGTCTAGGGACTAAAATTGCCAAATTCTAAAGTTGAAGGTTTAAAATTAAAATTCTGATTTCCTGACCCATCGCGCTACGCGATGAGTCAGAGGAGAGCCCCATCGCGTATAGCGATAGGGTACCTGAAACAACGTGACACATGGCACTGGTTATCGCCACGTGTTACCACGTGGCAACACTGCTGCCACGTGTAGCGGTGCCTGCCTCGTGTCAACACGTGGCAGGTCTATGCTGTGAGTCAGCAGACCTATATTGTGATACGCGATAGGTCTGCTGAGGAACCTATCGCGTATCGCGATAGGGACCAAAATTTTGTCTATAAATAGAAGCCAAGGGCTGCTCATTTTCATCATCCCAAACTCAGCCTTCACTTCTCTCTAGTCTCTCTCTAAAATCCCGACACAATCATATAAACGATTTCCTCGATAAGCGTGCCTCGAATCTTGTTTGTGTACAACGTTTCCTTTAAGTTATACCACTCTCCACCCACATACCAAGAAGGTGTTGTTAATGGCAAGGAGTCTCGAAAGTCGTTTCAACGAGTGTCGAAGATTTGGTATTCCTCGATTTGCGTGTCGAGAATATTAAAGCAGGCGTTGGAGTGCTACTCGTGTCCCTAGGGTTTCTATATGCCACTTAAGGTTAGGAGTAACATCGAATTCAAAATAATTGAAATATTATATTAAAGGCTTAAACCTTAAGTCGAGGATATACTCGATACCTCGATAAAAGAAAATAAATGAAAGCATAACAAAGAAATGAATAAAAGTTTGATTATGAATATTGTGGAATACGTAAATATGTGTGTAAGTATATATGTAAATATTATTTATGAAATTATTAATTATTGAATAAAAGAAAAAGAATACGTTTCTTGGAGAAGAAGAAACGTCGGGTTTCTATATAAACTAAAGGTTTATAAACTTACTTTTAAACTAAAGGTTTTCAAGTAAACAAGAATTGAACTAAAGGTTCAATCGAGGATTGAGATATAAGACTAAAGGTCTTAAGTCGGATCGTGTATCCGACTAACAAATATTTATACTCGTATTATAGGTGCGAGATAAAGATAGGGAAAGACCCTTGGACGGTGAGTGAAGCCGATCCTAAAGAGACAAGGTGAATACGCCCCTAAACCATTACTTATTTAAAAATGAGTCAAACGTGTTATTTGAAATTGTTTACAAGGAACTATGTGTTCCTAAAACCGTTATAAATAAAGGGTATAAACCCAGCCCTCAGGCTGTGGTATAAGTATGTCTGGATCCTTACATAGGTTGTATTATGCGATGTATGGGCATGATGGCACCACCCTTGGTCGTAGGACGCTCTCCTGTAAGGAGTACGACCTTATGTGTATATTTACGGGTACTTAACTAAGTCGAACGATGAGGTGACCTAGTGTAGAGGCTCATATTTATAATGTGTTATTTGACATTGTTATTCCTAAGTCACGTTGGGCCGAGGCATGCGTAGTCTCGAGGGGTAATAAAGTAAAAGAAATATTTTTTGCGTCAGCGTGTTCACCAGCATTCGTTGCTAACGTATTTTTTTACATTATGCAGGTGAACAAAGTTAGAGCTTGGAAATGACGAAGTACTATGATATCCGATGGCTTGGATTCTTTTTGTGAACTTAATATCTTAAATGGTGGTTTGTAATTATAAACAAATATTCTTTTGTTAACTTAAACGGGTGTTTATAATCCCATCTTTTGAATATATATAAATGTTACACTTTTGATCCTCAAAGTCTTATAAGTCTTCCGCAAAATAACGCAACTCTGATTTATCTACAAACACGATACCAAACTTACGAGTCGCACTCCTAGGCCCTAGAAGGGGGTGTGACAAGGCTTGGTATCAGATCCATCGATCTTAGCGAATTGGGTATCATAAAACAATACCCAAGCTTCGATCCAAGTATAGGAAATTATTTGATTATTTGTTTTAAGGATAAGATAGACTGGTAACCTTTCTATCCCTCTCTACATTCTAAACCACCCAAGTTATTAGATGTCATTCAAAGCTATGATGGAAAATTTTGTTCGCAGGCCAAGGAAGCCGGTATAGCCGAACCTTACCCTGAAGACAACATGAGCGATGGATATTACGAAGCGTTCTTTGATCAAGACGTGGAACGAGACTTGTCCAAACCCTTATACTATCCCGAAAGTAGGCACTACCCGATCAACATCCCCGATAGTCCACCGAAGCCAAGTGTTGAGGCACCGAGGCATTCAAGCTATCATCCACCAACTATACCAATGTATCAACCGTCAGAAGTACCATCATACCACCCAACGGAGGTCCCAACTTATCAACTGTCGGGTCCCTCGATTTCAACTGGATCTTAATTAATCATGTCATAACTCACACAGATTAATGTGTTGACAAGAGAGTTAATGACGGGTTGCTATATTTAGAAAGATATCCGTTTGTTAAAGGCGGAATCAATAACAAACATACGGTTGCAAAGAATAATCAAAGGTAGAAAGCACACAAAGGATTCACTCAAAAGATTTCCATTTATATAATTCTAATCTTACAAAGTGGATAATCGATTTAGGGTTCTAGGAATCCTAGAACAGCCGTCACTTTCAAGAAATATTCTTTCTTATCCGAAAAGTGTAAAGGCTCAAAGTCCGTGTCCTCTCTCTCTCTGTGTCTCTTGGCGGCGTGCCCTAAACATTTTATTTATAGTCCTGCCAACCTAGGATAGCTTTCATTCCTTCTTGAAACCCTAAATACAATCATACATATTCACATTACATATTCAAAATAAACTAAGTGTAAAACAAGTCTTCTGGGTAGGCTTCTCATAAATCTTCATTTTCCGAGTACGCTTTGTACTCAGCCATCCTTCATAACATGGTAACATAGAAGTGTGCTCGGGATCAGTTTCCGGGTAGACTTTACTTGAAGAGTATTTCACCAAGTAAAATACTCACCGAGTAGACTTCAGTCTTCTTGACTTTGCCAGACTTTACCCGACAACTCCTTACGAGCAACCTTGTTCTTCAATGATCCATTTCAGCTCTTTGCTATAAAATAACTTATTAGCAAAGTGTACTCGGGAGTACTGTTCCTTGCTTGAGCTGAACATTGCCCGATATTACTTAGAGATATTCCTTTAGATCATCAAGCATACTTGGACCATACTTATTAATACCTTGCCCGGTCTTCCAATTTCTTGGCTTCTTGGACTTGGTTAACCAAAACTTACTCGGAAGAGTAATATACTTGGCTCTGAAGAACAGACGTGCTTGATAAAGTGAACCTTGCCCGAATTTACATAAACTAGTTTACCTTACTTGGCAATGCACTAATTTGCAAACCCTGCTCAGATATCCACTAAAGAAGACTACTTGAAGTAAACCTTGCCCGGTAGGCAAAATATCGTACCCGGCTAAGTAAAAGCTTGCTCGGATATCTAAGGTGTGCTCGGATCCATTACTTAGCGAAATCAGAGGAGGTTTAGAAGATTCCAATCTTCCATGTACTTCATTTAGGTCAAATTTTTTACTCAACAATCTACCCCTTAGGTCAATTTCTTGACTCAACAATCTCCCCTTAGATTGGAACACCTCAGCTGACCCAAAACATTTCTACGGTTACTTACACTTAGCAAAAATACATATCAAATTTGCATATTCAAATAACATAAGCAAAATTACATAATCAGAAAGTTGTCCGAAGACATTACAAAACAAAGCCTATTCTATTAATCTTATCTTCTTCTTGCATCATGAACGGCTTGTCTTCTGTTGATTAGCTCTGAAGCAGCTTTCATCTTGAAGATATTAAGGGCTTGGTAATGAATGTGACTTTCTGGTAAAGCCAAGTCCCTTATATCCATGAGATCTTCACTGTTCAGATATGTCAAATCTTCATCTTCCTTGATGATCCCCAATATCTTTCCATCTGAGTTTCTCAGTAAGAAGTGATCGGCATTCTCTTTGTATTCAATATCAGCAATTATGCCATTCTTCTGTACTGTGTAGTTGGGGCGTCTCATCCTTCTTCTCATACTTATGCAAGCATTCATGTTGGATAATGGATTCTGATCTCGGACATTCATTTGATAGTCTCTCTCGGTTATGTCCATTCTTCTCAACTTCGAAATCCTTCTTGATTTGTGAGTCTGAATCAATCTCCAGCTCCTCTTTTCTTTTAAGAATTGGAATCCTTTATCAGCTTCTTCATGCAGGTACTTTGATAGATCATTCATTTGTCTACCTGCAGATCTGTTCCTGTTTCTGTAGTCATTCAAATGGAGAGTGGCCATCTTTCTCAACTGTTCTTCATTAAACTCATGGAAGTCACTTCTAACCACAATCTCTCTTAATAATCTGCTCTCCATAATCACCTTGAGGGTATCAGTGACAGAATCATAGTACAGTTCTCTTGGTAGATCCACATTAGATTGTGGTCTTGTTCTTTGTTGTGCTGAACTGCTTGATTCACCTCTTCCTCCTTGACCTCTTCCTCCTTGTGGAAGTCTTCTTGAAATAGGAGGTCTGAAAGGAACAGACTTCTTGGGTTTTTGAGGTCCCAAGTTGAAAACCTTTACATAGATAGCCTCTACCATTTCAGTACGAAGGTTAGCTAATTCAACAACATCATGTCCTGCTGCTTTAAGTTCTCTTAACATCTTTTCCATTCCAGGAGTTCTTGCCAATCCAGCAGGTACAAACCTACCATCAGCGTAGTATCTTGGGTTCTCTCCTTCTCTTAAAGCCTTTTCCCATTCAGCTTTTTGTATATAAAAGAGGTATTTCAGATCCTCTTTTTCCAAGACATTGAAGTCTGCTTCACTCATTCCCCTTTGGTTTATCATTATGTTCCTCAGTATGTCTATCATTTCTTCATTTTCCCAAGGAACAAATGGTTCATCCTCAGGTTCAGGTTTCACATCTTGAGGAGTAGGGGTTTCAACTGATCTGATTTGTTCTTTTTCCTTCTCTCTCAAGGTCTGAGTTCTTCTTTTCTTAGCTTGTGGTTCATCAGTTGGTTCAGCCTGTTTGGTAGAGCTCTCAGTTTGGACACTTTTCAATTTTTCTTTTCTTTTCAACTTGTTGTATTGGTCCAACACTGATTCTCGGGATAAATATTCAACAACATCAGGCTTCATACCTCTTTCCAGCAGGTATCCACACATTCCTCCAAACTTTTTCTTCAAATTTTCCATCTTTTTAGCTTCCCTCATACTCAACTCAATGTTTGTCCTTTGTTCCTCAGTCATTGTGACTTGAGGGGACACAACATTAGTAGCTTTCACATTCATTTCCTGATCATTCTCAGGGTCATCATCATTATCATTAGAGTCTTCAGACTCATCCTCTCCTTCAGATAGATCATTCATAGCATCAATCTTTGTTTCATCAGAGGATGGATTCTCAGAGATTGATACATCTGGCACTCCTTTCACGTGTTCATCTGGCCTTAAAGTCTGCAAAGGAATTGCCCTTATGGGACTTGCTTCATCATCAGGGGTTTCTACAAAGTAGTTGTTCTTATCATCCCATCTCCCTTTCTTTATAGACTCGGTACCTTCATCTGACATTAATGTTTCTGGTCGATCCCTTTTCCTTGAATACTTCTTTCCATACTTGGGATCATCCACATACTCCCATTCATCAGGATTTTGTCTAATGTCATCTTTGATTTGTTGAGCCCATTTCTGTGCAGCCATTGAGGCCATGGACTCACCAATTTCTTCTTCAGCCATCATATCAGTATTCAGATTTACTAGTTCAGCAGTCTCATTTGACTTTGTTTCTTATTGACTTTCAGTTTGAAACATGTTGACCACCATAGCTAGGGAGTTATCAACTTCCTCATCTCTTCTCAACTCAATCAAGGCCCTTATCACTTCTTGATCAGCCACTTCTTCAATGAATTCCCTTGCAAATTTGGCTTGATTGATCAAGTTTTCCTGCTCTGTCAACTCTAAGGGTCCATAGTTTGGACCTCTGTCCCTTGTTTCTCTCAAAATGTTTTCTTGTTCCCTTAGAGCAGCAGCAGCAGCTTCATCATCTTCTCTAAACAAAACATCCTTTTCAGGATATGCCATAACAGGCTCTTCTTCTGTAACTTTGGCTTTTCCCTTTTCCAGCCTTTTCTTTAAATCTTCTTCACTTTCTGTAACTGATGTCTTGGAGCATTCTGCTTGTTCATTTTCTGGTTCAGTGAGCACAATCTCCTCAGTAGCAGTATCTTCATCATTCATTACATCAGTGTCTGCTTCTGTAAGTATGTCAGTCAAGACAACAGTAGCAATGCCAGTAGGAATATCAGTAGCCATATCAGTGATAGCCACATTCTCTTCTGTATTTATCTCCTCAATCCTTTCCACTGTCTCAGCTTGCTCTTCAACATTTATCTTTTCAATTTCATTTACTTTCTCAACAGTCTCTTTATCACTTCTTTCATTAATGTAATCATAGTCTTGTTCTGCACCCTCAGACATATTTCCTTCATACTCATCATCATCAACCCTCCTTTCATCACTACTTTCCTCTCCATCATCATACATACTCATAATCAGCTTTAAACTGTCAGTAGTCTCAACAACTGCTACAGTCTCTTCAACATTCACATTTGAGACAGTTGGTCTAGATTCATTCTCCCCCTGTTTTGGGGCAGCTGAGGTCTTCTCATCCTCCTTCACCAGGGCTTGAATTCTCATGTTAGCTTGAACCAACTTCTCTAACATCATCACATTTTCATTGGTCACCTCCTCATTTCTTCTTTTCAATTCAGCATTTTCTAACGTCAAATCTAGATTTCTCTGGAACAGGTCTGTGTTAGTGAGTGGTGATGTGGGTGGTGTTGTGAAGAATGTTTCATGTTCAGGTTGTTATGTGGTGTGAGTTTGGTAAGTGGATGGTGGTGGTGATTGTGTATGAACTGGGGTTTCAGGTTGGCTAATGGTTAGTGTTTGAGGTGGGGATTGAGTTGTTTGATGTGTTGGAGTTTGTGGTGGTGAAGGTACAATGGGTTGGTCAATGTGTGGTGGTGATTGTGGTGGTGTTGGAATAGGTTGTTCAAGTTGTTCAAGATGTTCCCCCTGAACAGGTGCATCAATATTCATAGCTACTCCAGCTCCTCCTCCATCTCCATCAATATCATCATTCTCATCATCAGAGCCATCATCATCACTCCCAACATCATCTCCTCCTTCCTCCTCTGAGCTTAACTCAGGCACATGCATCACAACTAAGTCATGGTTCAACAACCATGGCAATATCTCAAATTGGACATTTGAGTTGTACGCATTTGAGACACCTGGATTTTTGATTCTTGGATATTGTAAAAATCTGTAGGAATCTTGGATATTGTAAAAATCTTTTTCATTCAGGCTTCTTCAGATTTCCTACTAATCCTTCAAATATCATCTTAGAGAAATTGAAGGGCAGATCATATACAATCCCAACTGTGTCATTTGCCAAGTCGTGACTCATCAAGGTCCACGATCCCTTCCTTGGAGCAAATCCGTGTATAACATGGTGAATAAGAAATCTGTACAGCATAGGAAACATGCCTTTCTGAAACTGTCCATCATGAACATTTCCTTGATAACCCATTGTCTCTTCAAATATTTTCATTAGGTGGGTTGTGCTGAAGTTTATTGAGTTGTGATCACCATCATTCAACCGGAGACATCTTCTTATCATTCTCTCCGTAATATGTATCTCTTGTCTCACCACGGCTGCCTCAATTCTTTTACCATTTAGGTCCTCAATCAGTTCAGCAGATCTCCAAAAATCCAAAGAATGATTTCTGTATATGACAGGGCTTTCGGTGAACGCAAAACTGACGTTGGACCGAGCCATCCAAGTTATCATCCTAGCCATCGGCTCATTGTCAGGTGTCACTTGTAAAAGTGCACACTTATTATGTTTTGGTTCGAAGACATACTTGGGTTCATCGTCTGCCATATCTGAATCACATAAACAAACATATTCAAAGTGAAATTAGTCATAAAGTTCAGTACTTTAGATAATTTCACGATATAAAATGAAGAAGAAAGAAAAGAGAGAAAATCATCAAGAACCTGTTCTTCGACAAATTTATAACCTACACACATAAACAGAGTATTAGTAATCAGATACATAATCAAAGCTCAATATAGTCTAATTGTCGTCGGAAAACACATTAATGTTGCTTACCGAGTTGGAATTAGAGGGCTAATTCAAGTTAGGGTTAGGAATAATAGAATGTGAGAAGTCGGTTTGGGTTTCTTTGAGAGTAAGCAGTTTGCAGTGGAAGGAGAGAGATGGAAAAATAATGTTGAAAATTTTGCCAAACTCCCTCTTATATACTTTTTGAAAGTGGGTTTTAAATGCTCTTTGTCTTTTTGTGACTTATTAGCGGTCATACAATAACATTATCCACTTGATATTAAAAACAATATTTATCTTTTAAGTTAATAAAACCTTACTCGGAATTATTCTTTTCAAAGTCTACTCGGTATACATCCACTTACAAAGCTTACCCGGTCAAACTTTGCTTGGAAAATTTTCATTTTGAATATACAAAGTTTGCCCGAATACTTCTATTTAAAAACCTTGCTCGACCAAGCAAATTAATTTAAAGTTAAGACATAATGAAGAGAGCTTACCCGAAATACTAGATTTCTTGAGAAATTAATCACAAGGCAAATAATCAAGTATAAACATCAAATAAACATCCTTACTAGGAATCAATTAAGATCCCCATATAGATTTCTCAATTTCAAATTAAAACTTATCTAGCATAAACCTTAATAAGAATCATAATCAATTTTGTCATACTAAATACCATATTCAATCAAGCATACTTGAAAACATAGTGTGCCCGAGCAACCATTCAAGAGAATAGTGTGCCCGAACACCTTCTGATGCAAAGTATACCCGAATAACCTTCATATAGTACAAAGTGTGCCCGGAAAAGGAATTCTAGCAGACAGTGTACTCGGAAAGTTAAGTTTTGAAATTACCAAGTATATTGAGGGAACAGAAGTGTACCCAAAATATAAAGTGTGCCCGGAAAACAAAGTTTGCCCGAAAACACTTGTAATTTCAAAGAAATCATAAACACACATATCACAGAGCATGCTCGGAATGAAATTAAAACACAAAAAAACATTTAAGTGTGCTATAGTCTAAAATTTCAAAGAGCTTGCCCGAAAATCCTATGTTAGCACTAAGCTTCCTAGGATAAACACATTCAATCATCAGGTATGCCCTTACTCGAGGGAATTTCAACATGTCAAACCATACCCGAAAAATGACAAACTTAAATAGTAATATCTAAGCATGCCCGGAAAGATTAACAAACCTTTCCTAACAACATATTCACACAAATCACAAAGCTTACTTGATGTACTTGACTAAGTTCATAAAGTTCGCTTGGAATCACAATCAGCATATAACATGCATAGCTTGCTCGAAACAAGAATTTCTTGTTAAAAGCTAGCTATAACAACACATAATCATCTCAAGACTTCAAGCTTGCTCGGGAAATGAGTACAACAGTGTACTCTACCCGGAAAGTGTAAACACTTCAAAGCGTGCCCGAAAATCATAAAGTTAGTCAAAAATGACTAAGCTTACTCGGAAAGGTTGAAAAATATCAAACCTTACCCGAAACAACATATTCACACATAATCAACTGTTTTGTACCCGGAAAGGTTGTAAATCATTAAACCTTATCCGAAAATACATATTCAAACAGTTTGTGCCCGGGAAGGTTATAAGGCATCAAACCTTACCCGAACTTACATATTCAACCTATTTTAGGCAAAATGCAACACTTTTTGACTTAAACCACTTTGTCAAAATATATTTTTCTTTTCAGATCATAGTTTAAGAGAAAATGGTGCATTTAGAGATCAAATTTCAGTTATATTTCTCTTCAAAACAGTTTCTTCCATTTTGTGAAAAGATCTCAAGAATGAGATCATATTGACTAAGTAGCTTTCTCAATACTTCATTCTCAGCATTATTATGACAACATAGATAGGTTAACAGCAGGTATAAACTTAGCATGAATTTCATCTCTTTGGTGATATGATTTAGGTTCTTTTAAAGCATAATGCATTAATGGTCAACACTGTGCTATGATGCCACATATCTCTTCTCAAAGCTTATTTGGCTTTCCCCAGATCACCCCAATTTGACTCCAACCTCCTGTATTTGGTCAAAAAAAATTTTTGTATGACAAAACTTATTGTATTTTTGTATTTTTAGATTCAAATATATATAGAGGTTGAACGTTGGACTTACAGTTAGCAACATGCCTTTCATTCAAGATGAGACAGATTTTTCCAACATCTTTGTAGTTCTTGTTGTAACCCTCTTGTTTGATAAAATATTTAAAACATTTATCAACTTTTGGTTGATTTATTCATTCTTCCCCTTGTTTTTGATATTTTCTCAAATTTTCATAAAGTATGTTCCTTGACATATTTAAAGATGTTTCATTTTGGTTGACCAAATAACAACAGGCTCGTGTATGACTGGGTAATCACTTTTCTGCCTATCATTCGGAGAGATTTATCTTGAGACATGCAAAGACAACTATGTATCTCCACATAAAGATTAGCATATTCATTATGTTTATATCACCTTAGATTTTACATCATCATGGGAAAGCAACCATACATGTTAATGACTATACTAAGGTCCTTTTAGCCTATTAAATCCATATGATTGGCTAAGCAGTCAATGTACTATAAATTCCCATATTAACAGTTCAAAATTCAATCACCCCAATATCTCTTTATTGTCAGGTTAATGGCTATCCTGTTTGACCAAAAGTGGTCAACAGGACCAAACATACGTGTGAATATATGTCCTTTCAAAGTCAGAGCTATTGACATAGTTTTAAGTGAAGGAATAAGAAACAAGTCATAATTGCCCCAAATGCATTCAGTTTTCAGGTCAATGGCTATCCTTTGAATTTGAGAGATTTAAGGACCAAACATACACAAGTGCATGTCCTTCCAACTGGGCAAATGACATAATTTTCAGCAAAAACAACTTCTTGAGACTTCTCTTTAAAAATCCTTCTTTTGAGCTTCTTTAAAGCTTGAACTGAATAATCTTATCATATCTCAACACCATTAATCAACTTGCTCATGTTTTGACCAAAATAAAGTATTTATGCAAAAATTCATTAGAAAATTCATTTTATCATTTAATTTTGACATAAAACTTATTTTGACACAAACAGTTGTAACACAATCAAATCTTAATCAAACATAACATCATCAAGACAAGCAGACAATACTAACATTCAAGGTCTAGCCTATCTTAATAACATCACATGATCAGATAATACACATATTCAAGCATTCAAGCAGTGATGTCAAATAAGCTTACTCTAACAAGTAAATCACAACACATACACTTATTCTAACATCACACATGCACATCAACAGATAATCATGCAAACGTATCAATCAGATCAAACATGTAAATGTTTGCATACATACACAGTTAAAGCACATAACAGTTAACATATTCAGTAGCATATTCAAATATCATACTTAAGTAACATAATCAAGCATATTCACTAAACATTCAATACGTGTAATCTCTAACAAAATAATCAGTTATCACAGAGAGACATACAACCAGGCACACATCCTTAATCAGATTTCATCAGAGTTGATCATTCCCAGGGCTTTCAGAAGAAAGTTGAACCTGGTTCTATCAAGTGGTTTGGTGAATAGGTCAGCCAAATTGTCACTTGCATCAACCCTTTGCATTTCAATCAAACCTTTTTCACTGCAGTCTCTGATGAAATGATGTCTGATTTCAATGTGCTTAGTTTTGGAATGTTGAACTGCATTTTTAACAGTAAAATATGCAGCAGTATTGTCAATAAGAATAGGGGTGTTCAAGAAATTCAAACCATAGTCCAGCATCTGATTTTGAATCCATAGAACTTGTGCACAGCAGGCGGATGCAGCAACATATTCAGCTTCTGCAGTAGAGATTGAGACTGTAGACTGCTTTTTGCATTGCCATGACACTAGCCTTTCACCCAAAAATTGACATCCTCCTGAGGTTGACTTTCTGCTCATGTTGCAGCCATCATAATCACTGTCTGTATATGCAATCAGATCAAAAGTTTGGTTCTTTGGATACCAAATCCCTAAGTCTGGTCTTCCCTTCAAATATCTGAATATTCTTTTAACAACATTCATGTGGGAGACTTTTGGACTTGATTGGAATCTTGCACACACACATACATCAAACATGATATCTGGTCTTGTTGCAGTCAGATACATCAGAGATCCAATTTTTGCTCTATATTCATGTTCATCTATAGGCTCCACCTTTTCATCTGCAATCATCTTTTCTTTGGTGTCCATTGGAGTTGAAGTAGTCTTGTACTCTTGACAGTTGAACTTGTTCAAGATGTCCTGCACATATTTGCTTTGATGAATGTAAATCCCCTCAGCCTTCTGTTGAACTTGCAGTCCTAGAAAGAAGTTCATTTCTCCCATAGAACTCATGCTTTATTTGGACTTCATTACCCCTTCAAACTCCATACACATTTGTTCATTTATAGAACCAAAGATGATGTCATCCACATACACTTGTAACAGAAGCAAGTCTGATCCTTTCTTTTGTAGAAGAGTGTCTTGTCAATGGCTCCTCTTTTGAAGTCATTTTCAAGAAGATGATTTGAAAGCTCATCATACCATGCTCTAGGAGCCTGATGGAATCCATAAAGGGCTTTGTTTTACTTATACACCCTATTTGGATACATTGGATCCTCAAAACCTGGAGGTTGAGCAACATACACCTCTTCATCAATCTTTCCATTTAGAAATGCAGACTTAACATCAAGCTGGAACACTCTAATGTTCTTAGAGGCAGCATATGCAAGAAAAATCCTGATAGCTTCAAGTCTTGCAACAGGTGCAAAGACTTCCTCAAAGTCTATTCCTTCTTCTTGAAGACATCCCAGTGCCACAAGTCTAGCTTTATTCTTAATCACCAAACCCCTTTCATCCCTTTTGTTTCTAAAAACCCATTTGGTTCCAATTGCATATATGTCAAATGGCTTATCAACAAGATCCCACATATGCAGGTCTCTAAATTGTGCCAATTCCTCTTGCATTGCTTCCACCCAACTATTATCTTTTAATGCTTGTGCTATGTTCTTTGGTTCTATTTGGGACAGAATAGAAGAATAAAGACAACTGTTTGCAATTTCGGAATGACTTCTTGTAACTCTTTCATGCAAATCACCAATGATGTTTTTAGAAGGATGATTCATTTCCACATAAGGAGTTTGTACAATCATATCTGTAGACAAATTTGTGTCAAGATTAGTTTCATTGAACTCTGGTACTTCAATGATTAAATCAGCTTCTGCATCATGAAATTCTGGTGCTTCATCATTATGTTGTCCTGAAGTAGATGCACCATTGTTTTATAAGTTCAATCTTTGAAATAGATCTTGAAATCTTGCTGTAGATGCAGCTTCTTCTTCACTTGCTTGGTTGATTGTGTTACCCTCATTCTGAACTTGATCATTTTGTGCATCTTGATTGTCTTGATTGTTCTTAGTATGATCATGTTCAACATTGTGATTGTTTTCTTGATTAGGTTCACCAATATCACATGAGGAGTTCTTCACAAAAGTATATTCTTTTTCCTTTTCAGCAATCTTCTTCCATAATTCTTCCAAGTCCAATGACTTCTTCTTTTTCTCTTCAATATCACTGGTCTTGTAGAAAGATTCATCAAAGTCTTCAGGATAAATCTTGAAAGACCTTATTAACTTCTCATGATCAAACAGCCATGCTGCACCATCAATTGTATTGAATTGATTCTCATTAAAGATGATGTCAGATGATTCTATAACACTCAAGTGATCTTTCACATAAACTCTGTAGGCTTTTGAGTGTGTAGAATATCCAACAAAGAAACAATCCAGGGACTTTGTTTGAAACTTGTTCAAATAGTCTCTTGTGTTCAGTAGAAAATATTTGCATTCAAAGGGCTTGAAAAACTTAATGTAAGGCTTTCTGTTGTGAAATATTTCATATGGTGTTTTGTTATGCCTTTTGTTGACAAGTACCCTGTTCTGAACATAGCAGGCTGTATTTATAGCTTCAGCCCAAAAAGTGACAGGCAGATTAGCATCTGCTAATATGGTTCTTGCAGCTTCAATCAAAGTTCTATTTCTTCTTTCTGCAACACCATTTTGTTCAGGAGTTCTAGTAGCTGAGAATTGTTGTTGTATTCCTTTGGCTTCACAGAATTCTTGCATAACTCCATTCTTGAACTCAGTGCCATTGTCACTTCTCATCATCTTGACTGTCTTATTCAACTTGTTCTCAATCATTGTTACACAACCTTTAATCAACTCTGCAGTCTCATCCTTGGTACTTAGAAAATAAACCCAAGTGTATCTTGAATAGTCATCAATGATCACCAGACAATATCTTTCTTCCCAATACTTGGTACACTCACAGGACCAAAGAGATCCATGTGAATTAATTCAAGTACTTGATCAATTGAGTTGATGAGTTTTTACTTATGAGTAAATTTGTGTTGTTTTCCCTTTTGACATGAATCACAATGATCTTCCAACTTGAATTCTCTTGTAGGTACGCCTATGACATGCTCACCTTTGACAAGTCTGTTCATGTTCTTCAAGTTCACATGACATAGTTTCCTATGCCACAATTTTGACTCATTTTCAGTGGCTTTGGAAACAAAACATGCACCTCCTCTTGAAATAGCTTCTTTCATATTCAATTCATACAAGTTACCATTTCTTGGTGCCATCATCATAATCATTTCAGGTGGAATTACAAACTCAGGTTTTAAAATGAAACAGTGTGAATCATCAAAACTGACTTTGTAACCCATATCACACATTTGTGATATACTCAGTAGATTGTACTGAAGACCTTCAACATGAAATACATTATCAAATGAGACTTTCCCATTTGTTAAGATTCCTTTTCCGACAATCTTTCCAACATTTTCATCACTCCCAAAAGCTACTGGACCTTCATACTTTTCTTCATAATTGACAAGAGATATCTTTTCACAAGTCATGTGCCTAGAACAACCACTATCCATATACCATATGGCATTTAGAGGAGTGGACTGTTCCTGAGATGATGATCCTTTTTCTTTCTCAGTTATGGCCATGAATGCCACATTTGCTTTCCCGATATCATCTGCAATGTCCTCTTCATGATTGCTATAATCAAAATTTCCTTCATGCTGTGTAGTCACTGCCACATTTCCTTGATTTCTGATCTGATTTTGATTTGCTGGAACAGTGTTGTTTGTAACATTTTGAGCTTCTTAAAGGTTTTGATTGTTATTCATTTGAAAACCTTGAGTCTGTTGCATACTTTGTTGTTGATTATTCATTTGAGGCTGAAAGTTGTTGAAGTTGGGGTTGTAATTGTTGTTGGGATTGAAGTTGTTGTTGTTGAAGTTGTTCATTTGATTGTTGTTGTTGAATCTTGGCTGATTTTGTTGGTAATGCTGCTGACCTCTTGGTTGATTTTGTTGATATTGCTGCTGACCTCCTGGTTGTTGATTCTGGAATTGATTCATTTGAAAGTTTCTTGGTTGATTGCAATCTCTTGCAAAATGACCAGGTTGCTGACAATTGTAGCAGATTGCTTTTGACTTGTCAAATCCAATCCTGTCATTAGGACCAGAAACCGAAGACCTACCAGTTCTGTTATACAGCCCTTTACTTCTCAAACCCAACATGGCAGCTTGCCACTTCAAATCCATGTCTTCCAAGTCATCTGCATCAATTTGCTCTAAATCATCTTGTACCACACTTGTGTGAATTAGGTTCTTTGCAACAAATGCATTATATGACTCAGTAAACATAGACAACAAAGCCTGTGTTTCATTGCTTTAACCATTTACACCACTAGAGTGATGCACATTCCCACTTGCCATTGAGGCAGTTTCAGTATCATCAATCAGTTGCACATTGAACCTCTGTTGATTTCCTTGATTACTTGTGCTACCTCCAATGAAAGATTTTGGAGTAACAACATTATGTTCAGCTGGTTCTTCAATGATGGAAATTTGCTGTTGATTCTTGGTAGACAGATTTCCCATGGGTGCAATCAATGCATTTGAAACATTGAAGCAGGGTCTATCTTCCTTAATCATCTCATTCTCTATCATTTCAAGTTCTGCAGCCTGAAGAAAGCATACTACATCATCCAATTTCAATTCATTGAAATTATGCTTCTGAAGGATGAACTTGCAAGCAGTATACCATTCTTTTGGCATTGAGTTGAGTAACTTTGTATTTAAATCAAAGTCAGTCATTACATAATCAGTTGTCCTCAACTCATTCACAATACTTAGAAAACGTTCTAGTATTGATTTCAACCTTTCTCCTTCCTTATACTTGAACCTTTCCAACTATTGCTTCAATCTTTGCTTCTTTATATTCTTTAGTTCAGTATTCCCTTCATACATCTCAAGGATGGCATCATACATTTGCATGGCAGTTGTGTGATGTGCCACCTTGGTCAGAATCTCCCAAGACAAACCTAGCTTAATCATAGCTAAGGCTTTGTCATCCACCTTTCTCATTCTTTCTCTTACAGCAGCAGTTGCAGCTGCATTTGCACCTTCTTCAACAGTAGTTTGTGGACCATTCTTGATGGAGTTCCACATATCAATATCATTGTAGCATACGGCTGCTTCAAAGAGTAATTTCCATTTGATAAAGTTTTCCTGTCCATACAACCTTGGTATCTTTTTAGTAGACAACTCTTGTTCCTCATATCTAGACATTTTGAGAAATCAAAAATTAGTTTCTTTGTAAAAACAGAGTTTCAAAATAATCAGATCTGAAAACAGAATGCTCAGATCTGATGTGTCTGATGTGATTAGAACAAGATTTAGAAATAAAGATTAGAACTTTAATTGAAATAAGGAAGAGAAAACACCGGTAGATTGTAGATCTGGAAGAAAAATGAAAAACAGGGCTGCTGACGTCACAAATCAATCGAACAGTGGTCTGCTTACGTCATTCTTCTTCAAATCTTTAATCAGCAACAATCTTTCCAAATTAGCAGTAACAAGCTCTGATACCACTTGCCGGGTCCCTCGATTTCAACTGGATCTTAATTAATCATGTCATAACTCACACAGATTAATGTGTTGAAAAGAGAGTTAATGATGGGTTGCTATATTTAGAAAGATATCCGTTTGTTAAAGGCAGAATCAATAACAAACATACGGTTGCAAAGAATAATCAAAGGTAGAAAGCACACACAGGATTCACTCAAAAGATTTCCATTTATATAATTCTCATCATACAAAGTGGATAATCGATTTAGGGTTCTAGGAATCCTAGGACAGTCGTCATTTTCAAGAAATATTCTTTCTTATCCGAAAAGTGTAAAGGCTCAAAGTCCGTGTCCTCTCTCTCTGTGTGTCTCTTGGCGGCGTGCCCTAAACATTCTATTTATAGGCCTGCCAACCTAGGACAGTTGTCATTTCTTCTAGAAACCCTAAATACAATCATACATATTCAAATTACATATTCAAAAAAAACTAAGTGTAAAACAAGTCTTCCGGGTAGGCTTCTCATAAAATCTTCATTTTCCGAGTACGCTGTGTACTCTGCCATCCTTCATAACTTGGTAACATAGAAGTGTGCTCGGGATCAGTTTCCGGGTAGACTTTACTTGAAGAGTATTTCACCAAGTAAAATACTCACCGAGTAGACTTCATTCTTCTTGACTTTGCCAGACTTTGCCCGACAACTCCTTACGAGCAACCTTGTTCTTCAATGATCCATTTCAGCTCTTTGCTATAAAATAACTTATTAGCAAAGTGTACTCGGGAGTACTGTTCCTTGCTTGAGCTGAACCTTGCCCGATATTACTTAGAGATATTACTTTAGATCATCAAGCATACTTAGACCATACTTATTAATGAATACCTTGCCCGGTCTTCCAATTTCTTGGCTTCTTGGACTTGGTTAACCAAACCTTACTCGGAAGAGTAATATACTTGGCTCTGAAGAATAGACTTGCTTGATAAAGTGAACCTTGCCCGGATTTACATAAACTAGTGTACCTTACTCGACAATGCACTAATTTGCAAACCATGCTCGGATATCCACTAAAGAAGACTACTTGAAGTAAACCTTGCCCGGTAGGCAAAATATCGTACCCGGCTAAGTAAAAGCTTGCTCGGATGTCTAATGTGTGCTCGGATCCATTACTTAGCGAAATCAGAGGAGGTTGAGAAGATTCCAATCTTCCATGTACTTCATTTAGGTCAAATCTTTGACTCAACAATCTCCCCCTTTTGATCAATTTCTTGACTCAACATCAACCCACGGAGGTACCACAATATTTCCCAACTGGTTATGTACCGCCAAATCCACATCCGTCATATGCCTTTCTGTCAAACTTACCTATCAAGGAAGAACCACGAAGCCCATCCTCCGATTGGATGCAGTGTCATTCCAACCCATGTCGATGGTTTACCGGAAGCTCCACCATGAATGAAGTTAGCTCCCAACCAAGGAATAATGAAGGGTCGTCCCGCAAGCCAAAAATGAGGGTAATAATGCCCTACGAAACAATCAAGATGCCCTCAATGGAGAAGGAAACTGTACAACCAATGGAGGAAGATGAATCAGAGGAAGAAGAACCGGAGGAAGAAGAACCCACTGAAGAGGAGGAGCCCCATGAGGAAGAAGATCCCGAATAAAATGATGAGGACCCTGTGGAGGAGTCCGAGGAAGAAATGGAAGAAGAGCATCCCGAGAACCCGAACGAGATGACAAGCTACGGTTCCGTCGACCCGTATGTCCAATATTTGGAGCAACTAAGGAATCAAGCTTCGTCAAGCTTCCTGTCATTTCAAGGGAGGATTCCCTCTATTCAAGAACAAGCCAATGAAATTCGCGAGCAGAATCAAGCTGCCAAGACCTACCTCTACCTTGCATCTGATCAGACTTATGTGCCATATCCTGAACCGCGGAACCATTATGAGATGGTAAGTCTGGATTATCGCGACCCACCTCCGCAGTACGGATATCCCAACATAGTCCCGCAGTCGTACGAGGAACATCTGGATCGTGCATTGCATGAGACCGACGACTAGAGGAAGAAGGTAGATGAGAAAGAGAAGGAAAAGAAGAAATTTGGAAAAGCACTCCTTCGTAAATGCAACAAACTCACGAAGGTTGTGAAGAAATTCTTAAAGGACTGGAGACGGTGGTGTATGATGTGAAGAACCTATGTGTAAAATGGTGTTGTATGATTTGTGTATAAATAAAAAGAACGTATGAAACGTTCTTATGTAATGATAGGACCAACTATATATATCGTGAAAACAATATATATATGTGTATTGTATATATATATATATATATATATATATATATATATATATATATATATATATATATATCCTTGGGATATATATATTAATGTGTAATAAATAAAAAGTTTGTTTAATAAAAGAAATGTTGCTAAAATTTTCAGACTAAAATTTATAAAAGAAAAGATGTCTGAACAAAGCAATAATAACGAGAATGCTCGTAAAGAGAAAGAAATTAAAGACAAGGGGAGAGGCCCCGAAAACGAGCGAGAGGAAGAAATTCCCAGAAATACATGAATAAGATTCAAAAGATGATAAAAGATGCCGTGAGAGAAGAATCTATGAATAGATCTCATTCTAGGCAATCTCGAAATTCTCGATCTGTTAATCCTTCTAAACCCATTAAATCCCATCCTAATCCCTCTCGAGTTGAAGAGAGTGTGTATGAGTCTAACGCTGACGGCAGAGTTAGACATGAGTTCAAGAAACTCAATATAAGAGGTTGTTCGTTTAAAGATTTCAAGTACTATGGACCAAAAGAGTTCCATGGTGACAAGGGAGCCATTTCAACCGTGAGGTGGCTCGAGGAGATGGAAACAATCGTAATCACAAGTAAGTGTTCTGAGGTTGAGAAAATTCAGTATTCAGCCCTTATGTTCAAGGGTGAAGTGTTGGAATGGTGGAATGCTCTGTTGATGAGCAAGGGAAGAGATGTTATGTACGTTTTGAGTTGGGAAGATTTTAAAGCCTTGTTGATGGCTAAATTCTGTTCCATGCATGAGGCTGATCAGATTCAAACGAAATTTTTGAATCTTAAGGTCATTGGGACAAACCTCCGCGAATATACTACTAAGTTCCATGAGTATTGTCGCCTTGTTCCCCAGCTGGTCCACCCGCAATCCAGCAAAGTTACGAGATATATTTGGGGACTTCCGCGGGAAATCCGCGACATGGTAAGGTCTCACCTACTACAAACCGCTGACTCTGCAATGGAGTTGGCCGGTTATTTAATGGGCGGCATGGTTCGTAACAAAGAAGAAGAAAAGAAGGTTACGACACCAACAACTCAAGGAAGGACAAGTGGAGGGAATAATCGATTCAAGGGTAAGGGCGTGAACCAAAGCCGATTTAATTCAAACGCCCGACAATGCAAGACTTGTAGGAGGTATCACAAGGGATGTTGCAACTTTGCCCCACCTCCTAAGGTGTGTGAATCATGCAATCGCAAAGGTCATGATTATGAGGATTGCGGGAAGAAGAGGATGACTTGCTTTAACTGCAAGAAAATGGGCCATCTGAGTTTTGAATGCCCAAAGAACAAGCCTTCTGCTGGTGGTGCGGGTGGTAGTGGCAAGGACAAAAAGGGAAACGCTCGAGTCTTCGTACTCGACACAAAAAGGGCCGCCGACTTGCCGGAAACCATCACCGGTACGTTTCTAGTCAATGACACCTATGCTAGAGTTTTATTCGATTCGGGTGCCAATTTGAGTTTTATAGATTATAGTTTCTGTAGTCTATTAAATGAACCATTAACTAAATTAGATAAAACTCTAAGCGTCGATACTGCTAGCGGTGAAATTGTTAAGATCTCCAAAGCCCTTGAAAACGGAAAAATCCTTCTAGCTGGTTATTTATTACCTATTTGTTTGTTACCCATGAGATTGGCTGGTTTTGATATTGTACTTGGTATGGATTGGTTATCTGATAACCAAGATCGTATCATCTGCAATAATAAAACTGTTGAACTTCAAGCCCCCGATAAACGAACGATTCGAATTGAAGAGGACAAAGACGCTGGCCAAGTTAGTATAATATCTATGATTAGGGCTAACAAATGCTTAAATCAAGGATGCCTCGCATTCATGGCCTACGTCACTGAAGAATCTAAGCTAAAAGAAATCAAAGACATTCCTATCGTTTCTGAATTTTCTGACGTTTTTCCTGATGAACTCTCTGGTATTCCTCCCGACCGCGAAGTAGAATTTAAGATCGATTTAATTCCCGGTACTGCTCCGATCGCCAAAGCTCCATATCGCTTAATTCCCGGTACTGCTCCGACGAACTTTTGGAGAAAGGATTCATGAGAATCCATTCTATTCGTCAAGAAGAAAGACGGTTCCATGAGAATGTGTATCGACTATCGTGCGTTAAACAAAGTTACAATCAAAAACCGATATCCACTTCCTCGTATCGATGACCTTTTTGATTAACTTAAAGGTGCTAGCTTCTTTTCAAAAATCGATCTTCGTTCCGGCTATCACCAACTTAAAGTCCAATCAGAAGATATTCCAAAGACTGCGTTCCAAACAAGGTATGGACATTATGAGTTCATGGTTATGCCGTTTGGACTTACTAATTCTCCGGCCGCGTTCATGGATATGATGAACCGTATTTGCAAGCCTTACTTAGATAAATTTGTTATCGTATTCATCGACGACATACTCATTTACTCTAAGTCTAAGGCCAATCATGAAATTCAACTTCGTACTTTGCTTGAAATTCTTAGAACCGAGAAGTTGTACGCCAACTTCTCAAAGTGCGAGTTCTGGTTGCACGAAGTGCAATTTCTTGGTCACATCATTAATGTAAACGGTATTCAAGTGGACCCCGCTAAGATTGAAGCTATCTCTAAGTGGGAGATCCCGAAGTCGCCAACTGAGATCCGAAGTTTCTTAGGATTGGCCGGCTACTACCGTAGGTTCATCGAAAATTTCTCAAGAATCGCCGTTCCCTTAACCTCGTTAACTCATAAAAATATCAAGTATGAATGGGGAACGAAGCAACAAGAGGCGTTCGATATACCTAAACAAAAACTCACCCAAGCACCTATCTTGGCTTTGCCAGAAGGTACTGAGGATTTTGTAGTCTTTAGTGACGCGTCTCATTCTGGTTTGGGATGCGTACTAATGCAACGAAAGAAGGTAATCTCTTACGCCTCTTGTCAATTGAAAGTACACGAAAAGAATTACACGACTCACGATCTAGAGTTAGGCGCCATAATCTTTGCACTTAAGATTTGGAGGCACTATCTCTATGGAGTACGATTTACTGTGTACACTGATTACAAAAGCTTGAAACACATCTTTGATCAAAAAGAGCTCAACATGCGCCAACGACGATGGATGGAGACTTTTAATGACTACGAGTGTGAGATTGTGTATCATGAAGGCAAGGCTAATGTTGTGGCCGATGCCTTAAGTCGTAAAGAGCATGAAAAACCCAAAAGGGTTTGAGCTTTGCACCTAGAACTTCAAATTGATCTCTTTGAGCAAATCAAATCCGCGCAAACGAAAGCAATCAATGAAAATCAAATCTATGATGAAAAATGCAATGGCACCATTGACTCGCTAGTCAAAGGTAACGATGGTATCCTATGACTCGGTAATAGGATTTTGGTACCAATCGTTGGAGGTTTGCGTGAGAAAATCTTGAATGAAGCACACAAGTCGAAATACATGATGCATCCCGGAAGTGATAAGATGTACCACAACCTAAAGGTGAACTATTGGTGGATTGGGATGAAAAGAGATGTCTCTTCGTATGTTGCGAAATGTTTGACTTATTTGAAAGTCAAGGCTGAACACCAAAGGCCTTCGGGATTGTTACAGCAACCCGAACTTCCTTTATGGAAGTGGGAGTTGATTACTATGGACTTTATTACAAAACTCCCGAAGACGACTTGACAACATAATGCTACTTGGGTAGTTGTGGATCAATTGACCAAATCTGCACACTTCATTCCCATCAATGAGTCGTACTCTATGGATAGATTAGCACGTATTTATGTAAACAACATCGTTGCTTTGCATGGAATACCGCTGTATATAAAATCTGATCGAGACAGTCGTTTTACGTCTCATTTCTGGAAAAGCTTCCAACAAGCTCTCGGTACAAAGTTAAACCTTAGCACTGCTTATCATCCACAATCCGATGGGCAAAGCGAAAGGACGATTCAAACGTTGGAGGATATGCACCACGCTTGTGTGATCGATCTAGGTGGAAGTTGGGATGACCACTTACCCCTAATGGAATTCTCGTATAATAATAGTTATCACGCAAGTATTCAAACCGCACCGTTCGAGGCGTTGTATGGAAGAAAGTGTAGAACGCTCGTGTGTTGATCTGAAACCGGAGACAGTCAATTGTCTGGACCCGAGATAGTCCAAGACACAACCGACAAAGTCATTCAAATCCGAGAACGACTTAAGACGGCACGTGATCGCCAAAGGAGTTACGCCGATGTCCGTCGTAAGTCGTTAGAGTTCAATGTCGGTGACAAAGTGTTATTGAAAGTCTATCCTTGGAAGGCCGTTGTTCGCTTCGGAAAGAAAGGAAAATTGAGTTCTCGATTCGTTGGACCCTTTGAGGTGCTCGAACGGATAGGCACATTTGCATACCGATTGCGACTGCCTGAGGAAATGCAAGGGATACATGACGTATTCCATGTTTCGAATCTGCGTAAATGTTTGACCGATGAATCATTGGTTATGCCATTAAAAGACGATGAAATAAATGAGAACTTAAAATTCATAGAACGTCCAATACAAAATGAAGATTCGAAAACAAAGAAGTTAAAGAAAAGAACTTTGAAAATTGTGAAAGTTAAATGGGACTCGCGTAGAGGGCTCGAATATACTTGGGAAATCGAATCGGAAATGAGAAAGAAATACCCCCGCTTGTTCGAGTAAAGAAATCTCGAGGACGAGATTTGTTTCAAGGTGGGGAGGATGTAACAAGGTGAAAATTTCGAGTTCAAAGTATCAACTTTCCAAAGTCTACGGACTAAAATTGCCAAATTCTAAAGTTGAATGTTTAAAATGAAAATTCTGATTTCCTGACCCATCGCGCTACGCGATGAGTCAGAGGAGAGCCCCATCGCGTATCGCGATGGGGTACCTGAAACAACGTGACATGTGTGCCACGTGGCACTGGTTATCGCCACGTGTCACCACGTGGCAACACTGCTGCCACGTGTCAACACGTGGCAGGTCTATGTTGTGAGTCAGTAGACCTATATCGTGATACGCGATAGGTCTGCTGAGGAACCTATCGCGTATCGCGAAAGGGACCAAAATTTTTTCTATAAATAGAAGCCAAGGGCTGCTCATTTTCATCATCCCAAACTCAGCCTTCACTTCTCTCTAGTCTCTCTCTAAAATCCCGACACAATCATATAAACGATTTCCTCGATAAGCGTGCCTCGAATCTTGTTTGTGTACGACGTTTCCTTGAATTTATACCACTCTCCACCCACATACCAAGAAGGTGTTGTTAATGGCAAGGAGTCTCGAAAGTCGTGTCAACGAGTGTTGAATATTTGGCATTCCTCGATTTGCGTGTCGAGAAGATTAAAGCAGGCGTTGGAGTGCTGCTCGTGTCCCTAGGGTTTCTATACGCCACTTAAGGTTAGGAGTAACATCGAATTCAATATAATTGAAATATTATATTAAAGGCTTAAGCCTTAAGTCGAGGATATACTCGGTACCTCGATAAAAGAAAAGAATAGAAAACATAACAAAGAAATGAATAAAAGTTTGATTATGAATATTGTGGAATACGTATATATGTGTGTAAGTATATATGTAAATATTATTTATGAAATTATTATTTATTGAATAAAAGAAAAAGAATACGTTTCTTGGAGAAGAAGAAACGTCGGGTTTCTATATAAACTAAAGGTTTATAAACTTACTTTTAAACTAAAGGTTTTCAAGTAAACAAGAATTGAACTAAAGGTTCAATCGAGGATTGAGATATAAGACTAAAGGTCTTAAGCCGGATCGTGTATCCGACTAACAAATATTTATACTCGTACTATAGGTGTGAGACAAATAAAGGGAAAGACCCTTGGACGGTGAGTGAAGCCGATCCTAAAGAGGCAAGGTGAATACGCCCCCAAACCTTTACTTATTTAAAAATGAGTCAAACGTGTTATTTGAAATTGTTTACTAGGAACTGTGTGTTCCTAAAACCGTTATAAATAAAGGGTATAAACCTAGCCCTCAGGCTGTGGTATACGTATGTCTGGATCCTTACATAGGTGGTACTATGCGATGTATGGGCATGATTGAACCACCCTTGGTCGTAGGACGCTCTCCTTCAGGGAGTACGACCTTATGTGTATATTTACGGGTACTTAACTAAGTCGAACGCTGCGGTGTTTGCTGAGGTGACCTAGTGTAGAGGCTCATATTGATAATGTGTTATTTGACTTTGTTATTCCTAAGCCACGTTGGGCCGAGGCAGCCGTAGTCTCAAGGGGTAATAAAGTAAAAGAAATATTTTTGAGTCAGCGTGTTCACCAGCATTCGTTGCTGACGTATTTTCTTACATTTTGCAGGTGAACAAAGTTAGAGCTTGGAAATGACGAAGTACTATGATATCCGATGGCTCGGATTCTTTTTGTGAACTTAATATCTTAAATGGTGGGTTTTAATTATAAACAAATAATCTTTTGTTAACTTAAACGGGTGTTTATAATCCCGTCTTTTGAATATATATAAATGTTACACTTTTGATCCTCAAAGTCTTATAAGTCTTCCGCAAACAAACGCAACTCTGATTTATCTACAAACACGATACCAAACTTACGAGTCGCACTCCTAGGCCCTAGAAGGGGGTGTAACATCATTCATATCTATCACATATATCAAATATAGCATACACTTACTGTTGGGTTTTAGCGAGATTATCATAGTCCAAAATAACCATTTATTAAGGAAAACGAAGCGGTAAATATGTTTTAAATCTTGTTAAAAATTACACATAAACCAGTTTATGTTAAACCCAATCCAGGATCCATATACGATTATCAAACTATCAAAACACAACCATAGGGTGTTAACATACATACCTTGGTGTCCAGAAAACCGAAAGGGATGAATGAGGTTGAATGACGAGCTTCCAAAGAAGGAAACCTCAAGCTTGAATACCCAACGAGCTAATCGACAAACACCCAAGATGCTAGGGTCTTACACTTGATGCAAGAACAACCTTCTTCTTCTTCTTCTTCTTCTTCTTCTTCTTCTTCTTCTTCTTCTTCTTCTTCTTCTTCTTCTTCTTCTTCTTCTTCTCCAATGGAGAGAAAAGAAGAGAGAAAGATGTGTGTGTGAGAGAGAGAGATGGATTGATGCAACCAAGAAAGGTGATCTTCCAATCCACACTAATGCATGTCTTGGAACAAAACAAAAGATGAGGGAGGGAGAGGGATGGGGCCGACCACATGGGGCTTTTCCCCCAAAAAACCCAATTCCAGTTTTGTTATTATTCTTTTAAACATAATATCACATATCCAAATAAATAATATTTCTCTCATACATAAATTATCCATATAATTTACTTAACACACTACTGCAGAATATTTAGAAAACTCATTTCCAAATATTATAAGTATTGATTATTATTACTTAGATCATATCTAATAATAATTATCGTGGCGTTTGTCTAACTTGTTATTGGGTATGACCCGACTTGGATCATAACGTACGCCACATCAACTCTAATATGTGTCTTGGGCAGATCGATTCCAATAATCTCCCACTTGCACAGGATACATAGAAGATTAATGCAAATAGCAAATACTGCCTAACAACGGTTTACTATCCCTAATACGCATGACGAAGTCCCATTCAATAACATCATCCCCTTCAAGTCCCTTACTTGAATATGATTTAGGTAAAACTATTATTTATCCTTTTGCCACAAATGTCAAGTTAAATCCAGAGACACAGAGTGATCATTCTCTGTTGATTTAACTAATCAGGCCTTAGACATTTAACTATCAACGAATAAGATGGACAAATCCCCTATTGACCACATACGTCTCTCACTATCACCTTGTACTATACTTGAGCTTAGCCTTATGTACTGATATATTTCAGAGTAGCGAAGAACTAAGTCAAAGTATAATAGTCGGTGAATATTAAGACCCAATATGTATCTCAGGTTGGAGGATACTATGATGTTCGCCTTTACTCAAATTTACTTATGATCACAAATCACAAGGATTCCATGCTGTAAAATTGAGGGCGGGTCAGTCCAGTATTTATCCCATAAATATCTATGAACCTTGGTAGCAAACCATTTGCTATATTCATACCTCATGAATATCTACCAATCCAAGTTCATAATAGTCTTACTTTCATATTTGTTCCCATAACTATGATCGGCTACGGACATTTAGAATAATCAAATTATTCACGGATTTAAACATGCTAAAATGGAACACAACTCAAGAATATGACAAAAACCAAAACCATATGATTGAGTAAAATTGTTCCGATATCCAAATACAAAATTTTGATCAAATCCAATCACTAGAATATTTGTCCTAAGGCGCAAGTGTGACCCTCAAGCTTCAGCCTTTAAAGGAGCTTCGTGAGTGGATCCGCAATGTTTTGATCAGTGTGAACTTTGCAAATACATATCTTTCCCTTTTCAACTTCATCCCTTATATAGTTGAGTCTCCGCTCAATGTGCTTAATCTTTTGATGTGCACGGGGTTGCTTGATTTGAGCAATCACAACCTCGTTGTCACAAAAGATTTCTAGAGGGTCATGAATGGTATGGACTACCCCTAGGTCGGCAATGAACTTTCTAATCCACGCAGCTTCTTGAGCTGCCAAGGAAGCGGCGATGTATTCTGATTCAGTGGTGGACAAGGCTACCACGTTTTGTTTTGAGCTCTTCCAAGAGATAGCACCACCATTTAAAATGAAGACATATCCCGATTGTGATTGAGAATCATCTCGATCAGTTTGGGAACTCGCATCCGTGTAACCCTTTACAACGAGTTCCTCCTCACCAGAGCCATATATTGGAAACATATCCTTAGTCCTCCTAAGATATTTCAATATGCTCTTAACTGCCATCCAATAGCTAGTACCCGGATTTTGTTGGTATCTACTTGTCATGCTTAAAGCGTATGACACATCTGGTCTGGTGCAAATCATGGCATACATGATGGATCCTATAGGAGACGCATATGGGATTCCATTCATTTTGTCTTGCTCATCCTTTGAGCTTGGACATTGAGATGCACTCAATATTGTTCCTCTTTGAATAGGTACCAAACCTTTCTTAGAGTTGTCCATCTTGAACCTTTCAAGATTTTGTCAATGTATGCACTTTGATTCAAACCTATCAACCACCTTGATCTGTCCCTATATATCCTTATTCCCAGAATATAGGCGGCTTAACCAAGATCCTTGATGGAAAAGCAATTTCCAATCCAGGGTTTTACACCTTCCAAGTTTGGAATGTCATTTCCGAATAATAGTATGTCATCGACATATAATACCAGAAAGGTAACGATGTTACCACTAGCTTTCTTATGCACACAAGCTTCATCAGCGTTTTTGATGAATCCAAATTTCTTTACTTCATCATCAAAACGTTGATTCCAGCTTCTAGATGCTTGCTTCAATCCATAGGTTGATTTCTTTAACTTGCATACCTTATTAGGATGTTGTGGATCGACAAAAACTTCAGGCTGAACCATATAGACATCTTCCTCAAGATGCCCATTTAGAAAAGCAGTTTTGACATCTATTTGCCATATCTCATAGTCCTAATATGCGGCTATGGCAAACAATATCCTTATAGTCTTTAGTATCACCACGGGTGAGAAAGTTTCATCATAATCAACCCCTTGAGTTTGAGTGAAACCTTTTGCTACAAGTCTAGCTTTATAAGTATCCAAGTTTCCATGCATATCGGTTTTCTTCTTGAAAACCCACTTACTTCCAACCAGTTTGGAATTTAGCGGTGGTACAACCAAGTCCCATACTTGATTATCATGAATGGATTGCATCTCTAAGTTCACGGCTTCCAGCCATCTATCACAATTAGATTGTGACATCGAATCTCGGTATGTGGTGGGTTCATCCGAATCTACCACATAACATCCATCCATGAAAAATCCATATCTTTCATGGGGGGTGCTAATTCTACCAGATTTGCAAACGTTTTGTGTGTTTTGATCAACCATTTGATCATCATCAACAACCTCTTGTTGATTTCTAGTGTCAACCAAACGTGTATCGGCTTGTGGTTCTCGATCCTCCTTGTTGGAATCGATCTGCCCAAGACACATATTAGAGTTGATGTGGCTAGTACGTATTGATCCAAGTCAGGTCATACCCAATAGCAAGCTAGACAAACGCCACAATATTTATTATTAGATATGATCTAGTTAATAAATATCAACACTTATATTATTTGGAAAATGGTTTTCTAAATATTTGCATTTGTGTGTTAAGTAAATTATATGGATAATTTATGTATGAGAAATATTATTTATTTGGATAAATAATATTATGGTAAAAGAAAATAATACAAAAGTGAGTTTGAGTTTTGGGGGGGGGGGGGGGGAAACCCACCCATGTGGCCAGCCCCACCTCTCTCTCTCTTTTCCTTATTATTTCCAAGACAATGCAAACAAGATAATTGGGAGATCATTTTTCTTGTTTACATTAATAACTACACTCTCTCTCACACACACATCTCTTCTCTCTTTCTCTCCTTTGAGCCGTGAACAAGAGAAGAAGAACAAATGGTTTGTTCTTGCAAGTGTTAAGGATCCTAACAACCAAGGTTTTGTTGGAGCTCTTTGGGTATACAAGCTTGAGGTTTCCTCCATTAGAAGCTAGCCATTCATATCTTTCATCCTCTTTATCTTTCGGGCTTGAAGGTAGAATGCTAAACACCCTATGGTTGTTTTGATAGCATGTATTTTGTATATGGATCCGGGCATTGGGTTATTTTATATAAAATCAGTTTTATATTTATCAAACTAACAAGATTTAAAACTTTATTATCCGCTGCGTTTTAACATATAATTGGTTATATGGACTTTGATAATCTTGTTAAAACCCAACAATGGCATCAAGAGCCGCTTATACGGATATATGCTTCATAGATCTAAAAATTTTCGGGTTTTATGGTGTGGTTCACCATATGGCCGAGAGTTTTTTGGCTTTTGGTTACCCCTTGGTTCCTCAAGATTATACTTTACATGCATGTGATAATCTTGAAGAATTAAGTCATATGGATGATTAATTATTTTGTTTGGACAATACCTGAAACTTTCGGTTTTGTTCCTCTTGGCCGAAAGTTTTATGGGTAAGAGGGGAACCATTTTGGTCTTCTAAGACCTTGCATATTTGGTTGTGCTTTTGGATGTTCATAACCTAGCCATGACCTTTGGATGTGTGTTTGTGTTGTGATTTATTTAATATTCAATTTGGTTGTAATATTCATTTATTTGGGTTTGTAATCTGTTTATTTATTTCATATTGGTTTGTAATAATAAGTAGATTAGTTGTATTTCTTTTACTAGAGAAAAATGTTTAGGATATATTTTTTGTAAAATAAGAAGCAACAAAGTTACAGTTTTGGTTTTGGGCCTTAGTGGACCTTATAGTCCAAGATGGGATTTTAGCCCAATGACTAAAGCCCAAAATTGGAGGCCCATGGAAACTAGGAGCTGAAGTTTGAGCCCAAATGGAAGCCCAAATAAAGTGGAAGAGTCACAACACAAGGTGGACACTTGAAGCATATGGATGCGGGATCAAGTGGGAGTTCACCGTCACATGCCTTGTGTCATTCTCGTCCCTTAGGAGAGACCTTTTGGCACACTTGTTTCGGTCAACAAGTGTTGTCATTCTAGTTGGTTATGGTTATGGACTTTTGTTTGTATTTTATGCTTGTGTGGTTGATTTATGTTTATTGTTTTATCATGCTTGGATGTTAACAATTAAAATCGACAACTAGCATAAAAGTGATTCCTTTGAAATTATTAAGTTATAAAAGTTGGTTTTATTAACTATTAATGATTTCATATTAAAATGGGTTTTATTTAAAGGAATTTGAAAATTGGTTTTCAAAGGTACCATACATTTGAATGCATGCAAATAGAAGGTACATTATATAGTTTTCCAATCTAGAATTTTGAAAACTAAAATCCCTTTTAAACCAAGTTGAACACCATCCTTTTATACGACATTTAAGTCACTTGTAGACTTGATGTGGGGTAAGGGTCACCTAACCACATTTAAGAAAACTTGTGATCTTAAGGTGGTTTTACAATACTTTTGGAATGAGGGTCACCTAACCACTTGTATGTGTAAACTCACATGTGTGTGTAAGTAGTACGTCTTGATTTGGAAACCATGTGAATATGGTCACCGACACATGGCGTTCAAAAGTGTTGATGGGATTAAACATTCCAACAAAACATATGATGTTTAACCGATCCCATAAAACTAGAAGTTGCAAGGGTTGCAATTGTCAAACGTTGACTACCTTGTTAATTTGAATAGTCGGATAAAGGTCACCTAACTACTATTTGAATGAAACGTTGGATTCTAGATTTTAATCATTAATTGTCTTGGAGACATTAAAGGGTATTAAAGATTAAAATTTATTGATATCGAAAATATTAAATTGAACTTTGTTAAATTCTTTTATAGATGGCCGCAAACAATCAACAGAATGCTGTTATCCCTCATGTGCATAATCTATCACTAAGATCCATTCTGGATAAGGATCGTCTAAACTTTAATAACTTTATGGACTGGTATCGAAACTTGAGAATTGTTCTCAAGAAAGAGAAGAAGTCCTATATATTAGACGATCCTATTCCCGATGAACCCGACGTTAATGACTTGGATGCCTATGCAGATTTGCTGAAATACACCGAAGATTCGGTGCAAGTTTTTTGCCTCATGTTGGGAAAAATAATTCCCGAGATCCAAAAGGATATCGAGAATCATGGTGCATATGACATGATAACCCAGCTTAAGGAAATGTTCCTTACCCAAGCTAGGGTGGAGCGCTTCGAAACGGTTCGAGCACTTCATGCATGTCATATGGAAGAAACCCAATCCGTATCATCTTATGTGCTTAAGATGAAAAGCCACATTGATAGGCTTGAATGGCTTAACTGTCCCGTCTCAAAAGAGTTAGCCACAGATTTGATACTAAACAGGTTAACTAAAAAGTTTGAGACGTTCATCATGAACTACAACATGAACGGATGGGACAAAAGCATTGGTGAGCTCCACGCAATGCTTAAGACAGCCGAAGCCGGCATGGGTAAAAAGGTTTTACCCGTTCTCACAATCAATGCGGGTGGCTTGAAGAAAAGGCATCACCCAGAACCAAAGGCAAAGGTTGCCATGGGTAAGGGGTAAGTCAAGAAGGGATTAAACGGAAAGGCAAAGGCGGAACCCAAACCTAAGAAGCTAAAGGTTAGCGCTGAGGATCCGTGCTTTGGTTGTGGGGAGATAGGTCATTGGATGAGAAATGGTCCAACCTATCTCAAGGAGTTGAAAGCTAAGAGGGATGCGAGGCAAACCTCAGGTACAACTTTCATGATCCATATTGATCTTAATATTATTTCTTCTAACACATGGGTATTGGATACCAGATGTGGAACTCATATATGCAATTCATTGCAGGGGTTCAAAAGAATAAATGATTTCAAGAAAGGAGATATAAGTCTCTTCATGGGCAATGGAGCAAAGGTTGACGTCCAAGCCTGAGGAGATTATGTTTTGAAGCTACCAAATGGTTTGGAAGTTATTTTGAAAACCATTCTGTATTCTCCTAGTTTGACTAGGAATATTATCTCTGTCTCTGTGTTAAGACAATTTGGTTATGATTTAAAGTTTGTAGACAATGGTTTTTATGTATTCATGAATGATGTCTTTTATTTTAAAGTAATGCCGTTTAATGGCAATTATGAATTGGTTCATGATAATAAATCCATTGATAACTCGTTGTACCAAGCAAGCACCAAAAGACTCAAATTAGATTTTAGTAAAACTTTTCTTTGGCATTGTCGCCTTGGTCACATAAACAAGGATCGCATTCATACACTTCAAAAGAATGGTCTTTTGAAATCAAATGATGATTCATTTGATGAATGTGAATCTTGTTTATTGGGAAAGATGACCAAGGAGCCCTTTAGTGGAACTAATGAAAAGGCGAAAGACTTATTAGGTATCATACATTCGGATGTATGTGGTCCTTTTAGGTCAATGACAAGGAATGGTGAATGATACTTCATTACCTTTACCGATGATTATAGTCGCTATGGGTATGTGTTCTTGTTAAGACACAAAAATGAAGCCTTTGAAATGTTCAAAGTCTTCCAAAATGAAGTACAAAATTAACTCAACAAAACAATCAAACTACTTCGATCCGATAGAGGAGGTGTATACCTCAATGATGCGTT
This sequence comes from Bidens hawaiensis, assembly GCF_021521415.1. Classification (NCBI taxonomy): domain Eukaryota; kingdom Viridiplantae; phylum Streptophyta; class Magnoliopsida; order Asterales; family Asteraceae; genus Bidens; species Bidens hawaiensis. The sequence continues at coordinate 110,713 of NW_027496457.1, read as the reverse complement.
TCTAGATCATCTAAAGGAGTTGTGGGATTGTCTCACAACTTACTCCACCCGGAACACCACAACATAATGGTGTGTCTGAAAGGAGGAATCGAACTCTATTGGATATGGTTCGATCCATGATGGCTAGAAGTACATTACCTCTATCATTTTGGTGTTTCGCACTGATCTCTGCTGCCCGTATTTTAAATATGGCACCAACCAAGAAAGTGGAAAGGACACCTTTTGAAATATGGCATGTGAAGGGATGTTCTTTGTCCTTTAATTGTTTATATCAACCCTAGAGCAATTCATCGGGCTGGATTGTCTTTAGTGACATGCGTCAGTGATGTTGTTCATCATAATAACTGGGGTTGGCCGCCTGATTGGACGTTGAGATACCCAATTCTTTCGAACTTAAAAGATGTAAGTCTTTGTCCGGATATGAGGGACAAGATAGTGGTTTTGGATGAGAATGGGACTTCAATAAATTTCTCGACTTCAGGTATATGGCATCTTCTTCGGAGACCGGCGGATAAGGTGTCTTGGGTGCATGTTGTTTGGTTCTCTCAATGTGTTCCAAAACACTCCTTTATGTTGTGGACTGTGATTCATGACAGGTTGAGCACGCAGAATCGTATTATGGGGTGGAAGATTGGTGGGTATCCAAATCATAACTTGTATTGCTGCCTTCTTTGTAATGGAGAGCCGGATTCTCGTAATCATCTCTTCTTTGACTGTAAGTTCTCTTCTGAGGTTTGGAGTATTGTAAAAATGAAGGGGAAGTTTCAGGGGTGCAGAAATGGTTGGGCGAATATTCTCCAATATGTGTCTCAATTTGGAATGTCCAACTCTATTGAGAATGTTGTTAATCGGCTGTTATTTGGGGCGTCGGTGTACGTTATTTGGAAGGAGCGAAATAACCGGCTTTTCAGGAACTCCTTGAAGACTCCTACGACTGTTGCTGAAGAAATTATTAGGGGTACTCGCCTAAAGCTTATGACTCTTAAGTTCAAGAATCCGGAACGGATTAATCGGGTTCTCGAGGATTGGCATTTTCCGCGGGGAGTTTCCCATCAAATTGATGATAATGGTTGATTTGTTTTTGTTTTGTTTTTTCCTTGGTTCTTGTGTAAGCTTTAGCTGTGTTTACCAGTTTTGGTGGTTTTGGTTTGTCTACTCTTGTATGGCATGTCATACTTGAGAACTAATATGGCACTCTGCCATATTACTTGTATTTTTTGGTTGTGTGAATGCGTTTAACCGGGTGAACCCCTTTACCCAAAAAAAAAATATGGCATGTGAAGGCTCCATCATTATCGTATTTAAGGGTATGGGGTTGTAAGGCTTATGTTAAGATCTACACCGCTGACAAACTTGAAAGACGATCCACTAAGTGTATCTTTGTAGGATATCCCGAAGATTCTATGGGATATTACTTCTACAACCCAAATGAGTATAAAGTATTTATAGATCGCAAGGCTAAGTTCTTGGAAAGAAGGTTCCTTATGGAAGGAACTGATAGAACTATGGAACTCGAGGAGGATCGAGAACCACAAGCCGATACACGTTTGGTTGACACTAGCGATCAACAAGAGATTGTTGATAATGATCAATTGGTTGATCAACCCACACAAAACGTTCACAAATCTGGTAGAATTAGCACCCCACCTGAAAGATATGGATTTTTCATGGATGGATGCTATGTGGTAGATTCTGATGAACCAACCACATACCGAGATGCAATGTCACAATCTGGTTTTGATAAATGGCTGGAAGCCATGAACGTTGAGATGCAATCCATGCATGACAACCAAGTATGGGACCTGGTTGCTCCACCACTTAATTCAAAACTGGTTGGAAGTAAGTGGGTTTTCAAGAAGAAAACTGATATGCATGGAAACTTGGATACTTATAAAGCTAGACTTGTAGCAAAGGGTTTCACTCAAACTCAAAGGGTTGATTATGATGAAACTTTCTCGCCCGTGGCAATGCTAAAGTCTATAAGGATATTATTTTCCATAGCCGCATATTATGACTATGAGATTTGGCAAATGGATGCCAAAACCGCTTTTCTAAACGGACATCTTGAAGAAGATGTCTATATGGTTCAGCCTGAAGGTTTTGTCGATGCACAACATCTTAATAAAGTATGCAAGTTGAAGAAATCAATCTATGGATTGAAACAAGCATCTAGAAGTTGGAATCACCGTTTTGATGATGAAGTGAAAAAATTTGGATCCATAAAAAACGCTAATGAAGCTTGTGTGTATAAGAAAGCTAGTGGGAGCATCATTACCATTCTGGTATTATATGTCGATGACATATTACTATTTGGAAATGACATTCCAACCTTGGAAGGTGTAAAAGCCTGGCTTGAAATTTGTTTTTCCATCAAGGATCTTGGTGAGGCCGCCTATATTCTGGGAATAAGGATCTATAGGGATAGATCAAGGCGGTTGATAGGTTTGAATGAAAGTGCATACATTGACAAGATCTTGAAAAGGTTCAAGATGGAAAATTCTAAGAAAGGTTTGGTACCTATTCAAAGAGGAACAATGTTGAGTACTTCTCAATGTCCAAGCTCAAAGGATGACCAACACAAAATGAATGGAATCCCATACGAGTCTGCTATAGGATCCATTATGTATGCCATGATTTTCACCATACCGATGTGTCATGCGCTTTGAGCATGACAAGTAGATACCAACAAAATCCGGGAACCAGCCATTGGATGGCGGTTAAGAGCGTATTGAAATACCTTAGGAGGACTAAGGATATGTTTTTGATATATGGCTCTGGTGAGGAGGAACTCGTTGTAAAGGGTTACGCTGATGCGAGTTTCTAAACTGATCGAGATGATTCTTGATCACAATCGGGATATGTCTTCGTTGTAAATGGTGGTGCTGTCTCTTGGAAGAGCGCAAATCAACACGTGGTAGCCTTTTCCACCACAGAATCAAAATACATCACCGCCTCCTTGGCAGCTCAAGAAGCTTCTTGGATTAGAAAGTTCATTGCCGATCTAGGGGTAGCCCGTACCAATCAGGACCCTCTAGAAATCTTTTGTTACAACGAGGGTGCGATTGCTCAAATCTTGGAACCCCGTGCACATCAAAAGACTAGGCACATTGAGCGGAGATTCAACTACATAAGGGATGAAGTTGAAAAGGGAAAGATATGTATTCGCAAAGTTCACACTGATTTGCGGTTCCACTCACAAAGCTCCTTGAAAGGCCGAAGCATGAGAGTCATACTTGCGCCTTAGGACTTCGATATTCTAGTGATTGAATTTTATCTGTTTTGTATTTGGATATCGGAACAATTGTTATTTTGGCTCATTCATATGATTATGGTTTATGATTATGCTTTTGAGTTATGTTCCATTTTAGCATGTTTAAATCCGTGAATAATTCGATTATTCTAAATGTCCGTAGACGATCATACTTATGGGAAAAATATATGAAAGTAAGACTATTATGAATTTGGATTGGTTGATATTCATAAGGTATGAATATAGCAAAGGGTTTGCTACCAAGGTACATAGATATATATGGGATAAATATTGGATTGACCCGCCCTCAAATTTTACTGCATGGAATCCTTGTGATTTGTGATCATAAGTAAGTTTGAGTAAAGGCGAACATCATAGTATCCTCCGACCTGAGATAAATATTGGGTCTTGATATTCACCGACTATTACACTTTGACTTAGTTCTTCGCTGCTCTGAAATATGTCAGTACATAAGGCTAAGCTCAAGTATAGTACAAGGTGATAGTGAGAGACGTATGTAGTCAATAGGGGATTTGTCCCTCTTATTTGTTGAGAGTTAAATGTCTAAGGCCTGAAAAGTTAATTCAACAGAGAATGATCACTCCGTTTCTCTGGATTTAGCATGACATTTGTGGCAAAAGGATAAATGATAGTTTCACCTTAATCATTTTTAAGTATGGGACTTGAAGGGGATGATTTTATTGAATGACACTTCGTCATGCGTATTAGGGATAGTAAACCGTTGTTAGGCGGTATTTGCTATTTGCATCAATCTTATATGTACCTTGTGCAAGTGGGAGATTGTTGGAATCGATCTGCCCAAGACACATATTAGAGTTGATGTGGCTAGTACGTATTGATCCAAGTCGGGTCATACCCAATAACAAGCTAGACAAACGCCACGATATTTATTATTAGATATGATTTAGTTAATAAATATCAACACTATATTATTTGGAAAATGGTTTTCTAAATATTTGCATTTGTGTGTTAAGTAAATTATATGGATAATTTATGTATGAGAGATATTATTATTTGGATAAATAATATTATGGTAAAATAAAATAATACAAAAGTGAGTTTGAGTTTTGGGTTGAAAACCCACCCATGTGGCCGGCCCCACCTCTCTCTCTCTCTCTCTCTCTCTCTTTTCCTTATTATTTCCAAGACCATGCAAACAAGATAATAGGGAGATCATTTTTCTTGTTTACATAAATAACTACACTCTCACACACACACATACAACTCTTCTCTCTTTCTCTCCTTTGAGCCGTGAAAAAGAGAAAAAGAACAAAGGGTTTGTTCTTGCAAGTGTTAAGGATCTTAGCAACCAAGGTGTTTTGTTGGAGCTCGTTGGGTATACAATCTTGAGGTTTCCTCCATTGGAAGCTAGCCGTTCATATCTTTCATCCTCTTTATCTTTCGGACTTGAAGGTAGAATGCTAAACACCCTATGGTTGTTTTGATAACATGTATTTTGTATATGGATCCGGGCATTGGGTTATTTTATATAAAATCGGTTTTATATATATCAAACTAACAAGATTTAAAACTTTATTATCATCTGCGTTTTAACATATAATGGGTTATATGGACTTTGATAATCTTGTTAAAACCCAACACTCCTCGAGTTCCACGGTTTTTTCAGTTCCTTCCATAAGGAACCTTCTTTCCAAGAACTCAGCCTTTCGAGCTATAAACACTTTATGCTCGTTTGGATTGTAGAAATAATATCCCATCGAATCTTTGGGATATCCTACAAGGATACACTTAGTGGATTGGCTTTTAACCTTGTTTTGGGTGTTGTTCTTGACAAAAGCCTTACAACCCCATACCTTTAAATATGATAACGATGGAACCCTTCCATGCCATATTTCAAAAGGCGTCCTATCCACTTTCTTGGTTGGTGCCATATTTAGAATACGGGCAGCGAAGATCAATGCGAGACCCCAAAATGATAGAGGTAACAAGCTTCTAGCCATCATAGATCGAACCATATCTAATAAAGTTCGATTCCTCCTCTCGTACACACCATTATGTTGCGGTGTTCCAGGTGGAGTAAGTTGTGAGACAATCCCACAACTCCTAAGATGATCTAGAAACGCATCATTGAGGTATTCACCTCCTCTATCGGAACGTAGTACTTTGATAGTTTTTTTGAGTTGATTTTGTACTTAAATTTGGAAGACTTTGAACATTTCAAAGGCTTCATCTTTGTGTCTTAATAAGAACACATACCCATAGCGACTATAATCTTCGGTAAAGGTGATGAAGTATCTTTCACCATTCCTTGTCATTGTCTTAAAAGGACCACATACATCCGAATGTGTGATGCCTAATAAGTCTTTTGCCCTTTCATTAGTTCCACTGAAGGGTTCCTTGGTCATCTTCCCCAATAAACAAGACTCACATTTATCAAATGAATCATCATTCACTTCCAAAAGACCATTCTTTTGAAGTGTGTTATTGCGATCCTTATTTATGTGACCAAGGTGAAAATGCCAAAGAAAAGTTTCACTTAAATCCAATTTGAGTCTTTTGGCGTTAGCTTGGTACAACGAGTTATCAATGGATGTATTATCATGAACTAATTCATAAATGCCATTAGACGGCATCGCTTTAAAATAAAAGACGTCATTCATGAAAACACAAATATCATTGTTTACAAACATCAAATCAAAACCAAATTGTCTTAATACAGAAAAAGAGATAATATTCCTAGTCAAACTAGGAGAATACAAAATGTTTTTTTAAAAGAACTTCCAAACCATTTGGAAGCTTCAAAACATAATCTCCTCGGCCTTGGACGTCAACCTTTTCTCCATTGCCCATGAAGAGACTAATATCTCCTTTCTTGAAATCATTTCTTCTTTTGAACTCCTGCAATGAATTGCATATATGAGTTCCACATCCGGTATCCAATACCCATGTGTTAGAAGAAATAATATTAAGATCAATATGGATCATGAAAGTTGTACCCGAGGTTTGCATCGCATCCCTCTTTGCTTTAAACTCCTTGAGATAGGTTGGACAATTTCTCATCCAATGACCTATCTCCCCACAACCAAAGCACGGATCCTTAGCGCTAACCTTTAGCTTCTTAGGTTTTGGTTATGCCTTTGCCTTTCCCTTGAACCCCTTCTTGACTTGCCCCTTACCAACGACAACCTTTGCCTTTGGTTCCGGGTGATGCCTCTTCTTCAAGCCACCCTCATTGATCGCTAGAACGAGTAAAACCTTTTTACCCATGCCGGCTTCGGCTGTTTTAAGTATTGCATGAAGCTCACCAATGCTTTTGTCCCATCCGTTCATGTTGTAATTCATAACGAATGTCTCAAACCTTTTAGTTAAGCCATTTTGGATCAAATCCGTGGCTAACAATTTTGAGACGGGACCGTTAAGCCGTTCAAGTCGATCAATGTGGCTTTTCATCTTAATTACATAAGATGAGACAGATTGGGTTTCTTCCATATGACATGCATGAAGTGCTCGAACCGTTTCGAAGCGCTCCACCCTTGCTTTTGTAAGGAACATTTCCTTAAGCTGGGTGATCATGTCATACGCCCCATGATTCTCGAAATCCTTTTGGATCTCAGGAATCATTGTTCCCAACACGAGGCAAGAAACTTGCACCAAATCCTCGGTGTACTTTAACCAATCCGCGTTGGCATCCAAGTTGTTGACATCAGGTTCATCGGGAATAGGATCGACCAAAATGTAGGACTTCTTCTCTTGCTTGAGAACAATTCTCAAGTTTCGATACCAGTCCATGAAATTATTATAGTTCAGACGATCCTTATCCAGAATGGATCTTAGTGATAAGTTATGCACGGGTGGGATAATAGCGTTCTGTGGATTGTTTGCGGCCATCTAAAAAGAATTTAACAAAGTTCAATTTGTTTCGATATCAATAAATTTTAATCGTTAATACCCTTTAATGTCTCCTAGACAATTATTGATTAAAATCTAGAACCCAACGTTTCATTCAAATAGTAGTTAGGTGACCTTTATCACAATATTCAAATTAACAAGGTAGTCAACGTTTGACGATTGCAACCCTTTGCAACTTCTAGTTTTATGGGATCGGTTAAACATCATATGTTTAGTTGGCATGTTTAATCCAATCAACACCTTTGTATGCCATGCTTCGGTGACCCTATTCACATGGTTTCCAAATCAAGTCGTCCTACAAACGCACGTGTGACTTTACACATACAAGTGGTTAGGTGACTTTTATCCCACAAGTATTGTAAAATCACCTCAAGATCACAAGTTTTCTTAAATGTGGTTAGGTGACCTTTATCCCACATTAAGTCTCCAAGTGACTCAAGTGTCGTATAAAAGGATGGTGTTCAACTTGTTTTAAAAGGGATTTATGTTTTCAAAATTCTAGATTGGAAAACTATTTAATGTACCTTCCATTTGCATGCATTCAAATGTATGGTACCTTTGAAAACCAATTTTCAAATAACCTTTAATAAAACCCATTTTATTATGGAATCACTTTTATGCTAGTTGTCGATTTTAATTGTTAACATCCAAACATGTTAAACAAAAAAGATAAATTAACCACACAAGCATAAAATACAATCACATGTTCATAACCATAGCCACCTAAAATTGACCAACACTTGTTGACCAAAACAAGTGCGTCATAAGGTCTCTCCTAAGGGACGAGCATGACACAAGGTATGAGATGGTGAACTCCCACTTGACTCCGCATCCTTATGCTTCAAGCGTTCACTCCTAGTTGTGATACTTCTTCTTCATTTGGGCTCCAACCAAAATGGTGTTGTAGTTGCATCTTCTTTTACATAATATGTCCTAATACATTTTGTCTAATAAAGAAACACAACTATTCTACTTAGTATTACAAACCATTTGAAAGAATAAATAGATTACAAACCCGAATATAAAGAATATTACAACCAAATGCATAAATCACAACAAGTCTCTTCAATATACACAAGATCATTGGCTAGGTTATGAACATCCACACAAGCAGGTCAAACTTTGACCAAACAGGTCAACCTTTGACCAGAACGGTTCCCCTTTATACCCTTAGTTCTCGGCCTAAAACAGAGAACACATAGTTCTCGGCCAAAATCAAGCTTCAGAGTTTTCGGCCTGAAAGCTTTGGTTCACCGATAACCTATTGTTCTCGGTCAACACCGAGAACTAGTTTTCGGTCAAACCGAGAACTATGATTCACAATCATGAGTTCTCGGTCCAACCGAGAACATGTTTTCGGTCAACCGAAATCTCATGGTTTCCAACCATGAGTTCTCGGCCAACCGAGAACAGGGTTTCTGGGTGTTTTCGGCTAGTCCGAGAACCATGGTTTCCAACCAAAGGTTCTCGGCCAAAGCTGAAAAAACCCAGATTTTTGTCCAACCAAAATCATCATCCAAATGACCAGTTTCTCCAGATTTTACCACATGTAGGTATGGTATAAACTTGAAAAACCAAGGGGTAACCAAAAGGTTTAAAGTTCTCGGCCAAAGTGGTAAAGAATACCATCATACCCGAGCACTTTAGAACCCATTTTGAAGCTTGTAATCGTATAAGCGTCTCTTGATGCCATTGTTGGGTTTTAGCAAGATTATTAAAGTCCAAAATAACCATTTATTAACGAAAACGCAGCAGAAAATAAGTTTTAAATCTAGTTAACCATTACACATAAACCCGTTTATGTTAAACCCAATCCAGGATCCATATACGATTATCGAAATATCAAAACACAACCATAGGGTGTTAACATACATACCTTGAAGTCCAGAAAACCGAAAGGGATGAATGAGGTTGAATGACGAGCTTCCAATGGAGGAAACCTCAAGCTAGTATACCCAACGAGCTAATCGGCAAACACCCAAGATGCTAGGGTCTTACACTTGATGCAACAACAACCATTTGTTGTTCTTCTTCTTGTTCTCGGCTCCAATGGAGAGAAAAGAAGAGAGAAAGATGTGCGTGTGAGAGAAAGATGGATTGATGCAACCAAAAAAAGTGATATTCCAATCCACACTAATGCATGTCAGAGGGAGAGGGATGGGGCCGGCCACATGGGGCTCCCTCCCCCCCCCCCCCCCAAAAAAAAAAAAAAACCCAATTCCAATTTCGTTATTATTCTTTTAAACATACTATCATTTATCCAAATAAATAATATTTCTCTCATACATAAATATCCATATAATTTACTTAACACACTAATGCAAAGTATTTAGAAAACCCATTTCCAAATATTATAAGTTTTGATTATTATTACTTAGATCATATATAATAATAAGTATCGTGGAATTTGTCTAGCTTGTTATTGGGTATGACCCGACTTGGATCATAACGTACTAGCCACATCAACTCTAATATGTGTCTTGAGCAGATCGATTCCAACACTTACCACTTAAGGTAAGTGTATTAACTAATCACATTGAGTATGCACACAGCCCCAAAAAACATAACAAGGAATGAGGCTAGAAACTCACCTGGATTCTGTTACTCTCTCCGTTAACCGTTATCCCTTTCTTTAGTTGAGCTCAGCTGACTGTACATTAATTATACGTATCAATACATATTATATTTACATTATTTATATCTCAGTAATAAATGGCTAGGTTTGGTCTGATCTAATAGTCTTGTTTTGGATTACATTTTACTTAGATTATTTATCCTTAAGTCCTAAGGTATTTGAATACAAGGTATTTCATTGTTTAAGTATTCTTTCTTTGGTATTCTTTTCTTTTGTAATCGAGTTTGCCCATGCATACTATCATATCTGTGTATATAGTGCTCGGGTTACTAAACTCATTTGAATACACATATAGGGTATTTGTAACCGAATACCTTCTTATATTCCAGCCACACTTGTATTCGAATGTGTCTAATGTACTGGAGTCATGAGATGTATGCGAACATAGCTTATAGTCGTTTAGGCATTATGTGAACAAGTCCTTTGTAAACGATCACCTTGTAATTGGGTCATATAGTTATAGACTTCATTATTGTAAGCGAATTGCCATAGGGATTCGAATAGGTAAGTGTATTCGAGTCTAGGAATGTATCGATTTCTCGGATGTAATCGAGTTCCAAATTATATGCGAGGCTTTAATGTAATTGAATATGGCATATGTATATCGAGTTTAGGGTGTAAGAGAGTACGGCTTTGTATGCGATTAAGAACATTCTAATTGAGTCATATTGTAATCGAACTCCATGGTTGTAAGCGAGTATGATATAAAGTATGCGAGTTATGTTTTGTATGCGAGCTGTGTATTGTAAGCAAGTAAAACTTTGTAATCGACTCTTGGGTATTGTAAGCGAGTTCTCTTTGTAAGCGAGTTTTATGATTGTATGCGACTGGCTCATGTTACCGACTATACACTGCAAGGGACTTTAAGGGTGTAAGCGAATTGGCTGTATGTTGTAATCGAGTTTAGCCTTAGTAATCGAGTATCATAGTGTATGCGAGTATACAATGTAATCGACTGGCTCTATGTATGCGACCAACCCAATGTAATCGAATAACGCACTTGTACGCGAGTTACTAGGATGTAAGCGAATGAGCTGTTGGCTCTTGTTGTATTCGAATAAGCCAAAGGCTACAGGTTTGGTCTTTAAATCATCATTTTCATTTTGTTTCTCGACCATACACCCTATTATGGTTTAGTATTAACTTATAAATGTTTCCTAAACCGTTTTCGGCCAAAACTTGACCCGTGAAATCAGAAAGTTTGAACCTTTAGGCTTAAAACGTTCAAAACTAGATCTAGGGTTTTCTTTAAATGAGCCGTACATAGCCGTAGGTTTGTTAAGTTCATTATAACATCAAGTTTGCTAATTTATGGTTCGTTTATACCCAATCTACTCTACGTTTAAGTTTCACGGCTAACCGTTCTTAAAAACATAAACTTTAAAGATCAAGAACATACCTTTACGTGTTCGTTAGGTATCGGTTAGCTTGGTTATGAACTTTAAGCCTTGTATTTAGCTTGTACGTTCAAGATCTATCAAGAATCTAAGTTTGGTTTGCTCTTGGACCTCTCTCTCTCTCTCTCTCTCTCTCTCTCTCTCTCTCTCTCTCTCTCTCGGCCGTGACCGTGTATGGGGGGTGTGTGTGTGTTTAGAGTGTGTAGAATACATAGTGGATAAGAAATGAGGGTTTTAGGGTTTTAGGGAGGTTTAAGGGAGTATTTATACTCTCTTAAGCCCATGTACCTAAGGCCCATCCCATCCCGTATTCCATCTTTTCCCACCCAAGTCCATACTCTTTATTATATTTAATCTAATTAAATATTAACAGACAATAACTAAACATAACTTTCCATTATTTATTATCATAAATTTTAGGATGTTACACTTATAACCCACCAAGATCTACACTAGCTCATAAAGAAATGCATCACGTCGATTCCAACACCCTTGTCACCGCACAAATTGAAGCACTTTCTAAAAAATTAGAACTACTTCAAGCCGAACTATCAAAAACCAAGATCACCTGTGACACTTGTGGAAGAACACATAAGTCAAATGACTGCAAACAAGTCCTTATGGCCATGAAAGAAGTTGACTTCATTGCCCGTCAAAGCAACTCTTTCAGTAACTACTAAAATCCAGGATGGAGAAACCACCCAAATTTTAGTTGGAAAACCCTATCCGGATTCGAAAAGAGGCAGATGGATTAATCTTTCCAAAATAAACCTCAATTTCATGAACAAAGTTACAGTAGCAATCAATTTCCGAACTACTCATGAATTGAAGAAATGTTGAACCAAATCATGACCAAGACAAATGAAATACAAAATAAGGCCGACTTAAGGTCCATTGACATTAGTTGAGTATTGTTAAAGCATGAAGCTGACCTAAAAAGTCAACACACATCATTGCAGAATCTAGAAAAATCAGATCAGACAGATTTCCCGACAATTGTCTGAAAGACCACCCGACGCTCTTTCAAGGAACACATTAACAAACCCAAATGCAACAGCAAATACGGTGTCGGTCCCTTATATATCGCTCACAATACCAATGTCGTATACCACACGGTTAGGTGTTGACAAGAAGGTTAACGACTTGCTATTTAGGGTAAGAACAATAATGTATTAATTGCGGAAATACTAACACACTAAATGTTGCTTAATAATTACTAAGGTAACAAACACAAACTATAACTCAAAAGATTTCCATTTATATAATCATCAATACAAACGAAAATCAATTAGGGTTCCAGAAAGGAATGTTTTATCCGTACGTAATAAAGAACATCCGTCACACCCAATGTCAGGAATAATATCAGGTTTCTATCAGCCGGCTCTCTCGTGTGTCATAGGCGTGCCTTAAATTATTTTATTTATAGGTCTGCCCTGACAGCTATTATTCCTTTTAGAAACCCTAATCATTGATACATAATCATAAAATCATATTACAAAAGATTCTAAGTGTAAAACAGGTCTTCGGGTAAGCTTTGCAACTTTTGTCTTCTTCGAGTAGACCTGGTAACCAAAGTGTGCTGGGGAACAGTTCTCCAGGTAGACTTTACACTTAGCAGACTTCAATCCTCTTGACCATAGAAAACTTTGCTCGATATGGTCCTACGAGCAAACTTGTTCTTCAGAAATCCCTTCTGTTAATTAATAACTTATTGAACAGACCAAAGTGTGATGGTAACACTGTAGACTGTGTTGGTAGCACTTTTTATTAATAATAAACCTTGCTAGATCTTCCAAAGTACTTGGTTTCTTCAGCTTGGTTTAACCAAGAGTTTTCTAGGAAACAAACCTTGCTTGCCTTGAAGAAAAACCTTGCTAGACAAAGTGAACCCTGCTCGGATTGACACTTAAGAGGACTTCAAGAAGATAACCTTGCTTGGAAGGCAAAATATCTTACTAGGGTAAGTAAAAGCCTGCTCGGAGGCCTAAGGGTGCTAGGTATCCATACTTAGCCAATTTCAGAGAGGTTGAGAAGATTCCAATCTCCTTTTTATACTTTTCTCTTCCCAACAATCTCCCCCTAGATCGGAACAACCTCGGCTGTATCAAAACACCTCTAAGGTTACATACACTTAGTCAAAATACGCATCAAATTTCAAAATGAAAGTTACATATCATAATGAAAATATTACAAGTTTGAAATTCTGTCCAGTGGACATTACAAAGCAAACCTAAGCTAGAAACATAATCTTATCTTCTTGAGCTTGAGGCTTCTTGTCTTCTGGCCAACTTTACACTTCCAGCTCTTTCCTTGAATAAGAATAACAACTCTTGTTGATAAGGGTGATTCACCTTTACAGGAATGTAAAATCTTCATCCTTTTTAATGATGCCCAAGCCAAGTCCATCAGAGTTTTGAGAATGTAGGATTCATCTTGTTCTTTATAGTCAATAGTGACAATCCTCCCATTTCTCTGGACTTCATAGTTAAGCCTTGTCATCTGCCTCCTCATGTTGATACACACCGTCATATTCGCCATAGGGTCTTTGTTCTTCACCTTTGAGATGTAGTTAATTTCAGCATATCTTATATCCCTCATCCTCTTGGCCCTTCTGGTTTTCTCATATTCAGAGAGTTCCCTCTTCCTCTTTTTACTTAACATAGGGAATCCTTTTCTGGCCTCTTCCTTGAGATGTTTTGATAATTCATTTCGTTGTCTTCCTGCAAACCTATGTCTGTCATGATAACCATACAGTTCCATAGTTTCCATCTCATCCACTTGTTCTCTTTTAATTTCTACAAAGTCATCCTTGAATTTAATTTCCTTAAACTCTCCACTCTTCATAATCACATTCAGAGTATCATGCACAGAGTCAAAGAAGAGCCTTTTGGGAAGGTCCACATCAGATGGTGGCCTTTGGTGTCTCTAGTGTGCAGCTCTTGTAGTAGTAATTGGGACTCTTGCAGTTGAGGGCCTAGAAGTAGTTGCCCTTTTAGGTTTAGTGGCCCTCACATCCCCGAATCTTTTCTCAAACATTGAAGATACCATCTCCACTAGCATCCTCATCAAATCAAGGAAATTTTCACCTCCTTCTCCGGATAGTCTGGTTAGCATTGCCATTACTCTCTCATCGCCAAGATGACCAGCAGGGACAAATTTTTCTCCCCTTGGTCCAAAATCAAAATTACTTGGATTTCTCTGTTCAGCTTCTAATCTTTCCCATTCAATTTTTTGTTCATAGAACAACTGTTTCAGTTGACCTTTCCCTAGGTTATCAAACACACTTTCTGCCATCCCTTTACTCATCATCAAGCCTTTTAGGGTCTTGATTTTGTTCTCATCATCCCATGGTTCTAGTTTCACATGCACAACAATAGGAATTTTGGAAGCTTTTGAAGATTGAGACTTTTCTTGATTATCTTTTTCCTTCTCAAACTGGTATAAGGCTAACCTTTCACTTCTGCTCATCCTTTGGATCTCATTTAATCCCCCCCTTGCATCCGTTAGCATATCTAGGAAGATAAGGTTGTAACTTGCAACTAGTTATGCAAGTTGTTTTAAGATTATGCAGATTTTATGCTGTAATGTTTTAGTATAAATAGGTGGCTAAAGTGTCTTGTATAAGTGTAGTGGTTTAATCCCTTTAATACAAAAGCAGTTTTGTGACTTTGATTGCCAACCAATATAAATAAAAAACAAAAGGGGTTGAATGTATTTAATTATAGTTACAATTATTTTCAGTCAAATTCAAAATGAGTTGTTTTATGTTTAACAGTTGACACCGGATTGTCAATAAGTGATAACCTCATTACACTGAATTCTCCATATGTTCTGAGAGAAGTTGACGTATCTGCTAGTGTCACATAAGATGAAGAAATAATTTCAGAGTATTTATTTTTTTGTCTTGAAGACATTTGGGAGGAGATCTACAAGTCCACTCACACAGACTCGTTCAAGGTGATATTTGAAAGCTACTGTCCTGAAATGTATATAAACACCAATGCAATGGATGCATTCACTGAACTAATGAACTATGAAGAAAAGAACAAATCTGCAGCATCACCGTTCAGATTCTTTGCTTCAAGCACTCTGCTGGTAGAAATTAATCTATTTTGTTTGTACTATTAGAAAACGCTCAATAAACGCTTTAATCATCTGCATTTTAATTATTCTACAGACAAGTGATCATTATGTTGAGTCAAGGGGTTACACATACGAAGAAAGACTGGATGTGTTTTCAGACAACATCGAAAAACAAATGGCAATTTTTGGAATCAAATCACTCAAGGAGGTTGCTATAGTGCTCGTGCCAATTCTACAACACGAACATTTCTTTGTGGTTACCTTCAATCTTCAAACAGGAGTGATAGAATTACTTGACAACAGTGCAAATCAAGAAATACCAGCTGATGCAAAGTTTAAGATCTTAGAAGACAAATCAAAAGTAATTAGAGAGAACTTTGAAGAAAGATACGGAAAGACTCCTGATATACTGGTAAACATATATACCTTTAACCCAAAAAACATACATACCTGTTATAAAAATTGTCAAAATACTTAAATTACTTTCTATTTTGTTTAGAAAAACGTCTTTTGCATGTATCTTAAAACAATCAAACACCCCATTGCTCAGCAAATCCAAGTAGCAACAATCAGTAGATTGAAGATGACATGGAGAACAAGAAATAATGGAATAGATTGTGGTATTTTTGCTATGAGACACATATGATGGGAAGAGACCATGGGGGTGTAATTTGAAAAAGGAAGGTGGTAAACAACAAAATAAGCTAAAATGGTTGAGGTCAAAGTATTTGTGCAAAATCCTCCTCTCGTATGCAAACCAACACAGAAATACTCTTATCAAGAAAGAACTGCTATTCCATGAAAATAACGACACTCGTTTAACCAGAGAAGAGTTGATTGCTGAACTTAAGAAAAGGCAACAACAAATTTGAATGATTTCAAAACTGACTGCTATGTACTTTAAGATACTGTTATGATATGGGTATATATGGGAGATCTCTAGTCTTCTGTTACCACTTAAGATAATAGTTACATGTTGAATCAATGTTTTAACAAAAACATAAAAATTTTATTATTGCCAAAACACACATATAAATACACCATCACAAACATACAAATTTTGTTACTACTAATCTCTGAGTGACACACATATAAACACACCATCACTATATCATAAATACTCATGAAACACCATCACATACTAATCTCTGAGTGACATAAGAAAAATTCAACTTCAATTCCATTGAGCAATTCATTTCACGAATTCTCTTGCCCAAAAGTTTTAACTGGTCAAGCTCTCTCTGTCCTACATCAACCATACACAAAACAGCAAGATCTCGGATAGTACTAGCGGGCATTCGAGTAAGAACTTTTGCAATGACATCCCTGGCATCCAAGTTGTTGCTAGTCTTTACAAATTCTTCAGTAAGAGTTTCCCGACAAGCTTTATCTGCCTCGATTTGATCCTCAATTTGCCTCCTGAGTACATCCTTGTAGGTTGTGGATGATGACAAGCAATCCATTATTAACTAAAACAATTAATTAAAAATCATGTAGGTATATGAGTTTCACAAATGTGGTGTAGGTATATATATAACCAAAAGGCTTAAAGACAAAACAAAAGTGTGTCCCACGCTTGAGAAACGCTCACGGACGAACAGTAACTCTGTAATAAAAAAACAAAAGGGTGTCCCACGCTTGGGAAACGCACAAACTTGTCTCATGTGTTTATATCACCTGTCAGAATTAATTTGGGAAATTGATCAACAATTATACTAAGCTGTCAAAAATCTTGGAAAAATATTTAGGTAATGATAGCCTACAAAGGTAATGATAGTTACACTACAAATCAAACTTAACTCCATTAAATTACTGGCTCAACTACTGAAAATTAAATAAATACTCTATATATACTCACGTGTCTAATTTGTTATTCAATCACACTAACATTTTCAAAAAGATAATAAAAATGTATTCTTCTGACAAAACCGTGAAGAACATGGTGAAAGCAAGAATATATCTTGAGAAAGAGAAAGACGACACTTTGTTGAAGACAATCGAAGAGATTAGGGCTAGACTCGCATTTGAAAAATCAAAGACCCTCGACTCATGTAAACTAATGTTGTTTGAACCAGACACTGAGTTTAAGGCAAAGGCTGTTGATTATATGAAACAACAGTCTGCATGCTACGAATCAGTGTGTGGGACTCTAGTTGACACCGTAACTACGGTGTCAACCAACATGAGTTTAAAGGAGCTGGGGAAGGAGATTGTGGACAGGGCGGAGTGATGGTGATGTTAGCTTCTCTCTTTTTGGTTTTTTTGTGATGCATTGTAATTAATGGTACTTTTTGTATGGCATCTTTTGATGAATGGTAAATATATGGATTATCTTAAAATGCTATCTTAACATGTTTTATGGATCATCTAATGGCTATCTCTGTGTTGTTAAAAACGCTTGTGACACGCTTATTAAATCGTAAACAACACTTTGTTAAATCTAAAAATAAAACAAAAAACACTTTGTAATCGATTAGGTTAAAATATGTTATATATTTGTTCAAACGACTCTATTACGCTTGTAACACGCTAATGTACAAAAACTTATATAAATATCCTAATACGCTAGTAACACGCTTGTGTTGAACAACTCCTTTCTAAACCTTCATATATATATATACATAGTTTTGTTTTCAATAAAAACTCCTTTTTCACACCCATAAACACTAAAATAAAACACTTAAAACAACCACAACATCCATGGAAGAAATCTCATCGCGGACCACAACTTCCAGTAACAATCGATCTCAGGTTTATTGTTTTTGTGGTCAAGAAGCCATTCTAAGAACATTAAGGACCACCAAAAATCCAGGTCGGAGGTTCTACAATTGTGCATCTGAGGTTAGTGATATTGCAAATAAAGTCGGAATTCATCTATAATTGTTGACCCTAAACTCTATATTTTTTAACTTAGGGCAAAAAATGTGATTCCTTTACATTGTCAGATTGTGTTTCGTCCACAAGCTCTGATGTGTGCACAAGATGTACAGACATAATTCCTATCTTGATAAGGGCAAATAATTCATTAGAGGATCAACTTGCAAGGAGTGTAGCTTCACTGATTGAATCAGAAAAAAAAAGTGAAGATATTGTATTTTATTTGCTTCTTGTTGTTTTTAGGGATTTTAATTAGTTTTGTAATTAAAAGCTAAGAAACTTTGTTATGATTTTAGGCCAGCTATTATGATGTATTTTTATGTTTCTGAATTGACTTAAAGGCCTTTTAATGAGTAGTTTAGTTTGAGTGTTTTCAAAATCACAGTGTATTTATTTCATTAAAAAGAGGTTATTATAAAAAAATTAATAAAAGAGGTTATTATAAAAAATTAATAACAATATTTTCCCTACTGAGTTTCGAACCCGCGATATTTGCAATCTATGTATAATCACAAGCGCCTCAACCGTTTGAGCTACACCCTGAGAACATAATAGAACCTCTTCTAATATTTATACTACGAAATGTCGATAATTAAAATTTTCATTTTTACCCTCCAATTAATCGACTTATCTTCTGGAAGACTCCCAAATCAATTAGTATTGACCAAATAAAATCTCACAATCTCACCAAACCCTAATAAATGATCTGCTAGTGTATTTATTGAACTCTCATCAATTAATTCCTACCAAACAGCTTCATTAATCTCAGGTGAGTACCAAATATTTTTGCTTTTAGTGTCATACATAATAAAATGCCAGTTACATTTATTGACGTTAATTAGTGTATATATATATATATATATATCGTTGATGACACAGTTAATAAAAAAATTCTTGGAAGATGGATAAGTCTTGGATGTCAGTAGGCGACAGGTGCAGTAAAACATATAAAGATTGTGTTAAGGCATTTCTAGATTTTGCAGTTCGTAATTGCAAGTAGACATCACCACCAATTTCTATTTCATGTCCATGTGTTTGGTGTGTGAACCACGTATCTCTTAGTGTAGACGATGTAAAACATCACTTGTACAGGTTTGGAATTGATAAGAATTATACTACTTTGATAAAACATGGAGAAGCCGACACCAACATTCCAACTAATTATATTAATAATACTGGGTTTGCCTGCACCTGCATTCCAACTAATTATGATAATAATACTGGGCTTGCTGACACCAACATTACGACAGATGCCTGTGAAACTGTAGAAATGGTAAATGCTACAATAGACAATTTCAAAGGCGATAAGAAGTACCAACAGTTTCTAGAACTACTTAATGACGCTGAGAAGCCCCTGTATAAAGGATGTCCTGCCTTACCAAGTTGTTTGCATTAGTACAACTACTCAACTTGAAGAGCAAGCATGGGGTATCTCATAAGTTCGTTGATGAACTTCTGAAATTGTTGAAAAAGATGCTACCTGCAGATAATGAAATGGTAAATAATATGTATGAGGGAAAAAGGATAATGAAGGCAATGGGCTCAGGGTACGAAAAGGTACATATGTGTATCAACGACTGCATTATTTACTATAAGGATTACAAGGATTTGGAAGCATGTCCAGTTTGTAACAAGTCAAGGTGGAAGGTGGATGAGAAGACTAACAAAAATTACATAAACACGCCCGCTAAGGTACTGTGGTACTTTTCCATTATTCTACGATTCAAGCGCCTCTTTCAATCAAAGACCACAGCAGAGAATTTAACATGGCACGCCACGAGAACCAATAAACCCGATGTTTTACGCCACCCATCAAATTCACCAGCATGGAAATCCATAGATGACAGGTACTCCGATACCATCGGAAGCGATCCAATGAATCTTCGTCTAGGGATTTGCACAGATGGGGTCGACGTACATAGAGGCAACAAAAACCACAGTGTCTGGCCTGTTTTAGCAGTCATTTACAACCTTCCACCTTGGATTTGTATGAAAAGAAAGTTCATCATGCTTTCCTTATTAATATCCGGAGTGCCAGGAAACAATATTGATGTGTTTTTACAGCCTCTAATTGACGATCTAGCATCTTTATTTGAGGTCGGGGAGCCAACATATGATGCATATAAACAAGAAATGTTTACACTACCTGCAGTTGTGTTATGGACGATTAATGATTACCCTGCTCTTGGTACACTATGTGGTTGCCCTTACAGTGGATTCAAAGGTTGTGTAGTGTGTCGGGGCGACACTCAGTATGTTCGACTTTATCACACAAAGAAGCAGAGTTATGCTGCCCACAGAAGATATTTATCACATGACCACCCTTTCAGAAAATAAACAAAGACGTTCAACGGAAAAGAGGAGATGAGAACCGCTAAAGAGCCTATGACAGGGGAAGAGATATACGACGAGGTCAAAAACATTAACAATGAATGAGGAAAGGGATCTGAATCCTTAAGTGGGAGTAAGAGAAAAAGGGATAACACAACACCGCAGCCATATTGGAAGAAGTTCAACATATGGTACCAACGGCTCAGCTATTGGAAGTATTTACCTATCCAACATTGTATTGATTTGATGCATGTTGAAAAGAATGTGGCAGAAAGTATTGTGGGGACGTTACCGAACATTCCCGGTAGGACAAAAGACGGATTGGCAGCTAGAAAGGATTTGGAGTTTTTAGGGATTAAAAAGGAGTTGCAACCGAAAGCAAAAGGCAACAATACAGAACTGCCTGCAGCATGCTTCACATTATCAGCACAAAAAAAGACATGTTTCTTGAAACACTGTATAAACTGAAGGCTCCACTAGGGTATTGTTCTAACTTCTCTAGTTTGGTGAATCTTAAAGAAAGGAAGCTACAAGGCCTTAAATCACATGATTATCACATGCTTATGCAACAGTTTCTGTCCCTTGCAATACGGTCCATCATGCTAGAACCAATGAGAAATACTATAATCAGGCTTTGTTTTTTTTTCAAGTCAATTTGTAGCAAAGAAATCATTGTAGAAGAGCTTGATAAGATGCAGGAAGAGCAAATAGTTACACTATGCCTGCTAGAGAAGTACTTTCCTCCATCATTTTTTGATGTCATGGTTCACTTAACCGTGCACCTTGTCGGAGAGACAAAACTATGTGGCCCACCATGCTTTTGTTGGATGTATCCCTTTGAAAGGTGTATGAAGGTTATCAAAGGGCATGTGCGAAATAAAACTTATCCAGAAGGGTGCATTGCTGAGGAGAACATTGCGGAAGAAACAATCGAGTTTCTGAGCGAATACCAAAAAATCATCAAGAGTACTGTTGGTATTCCACATGATAAGCATGATGATAATGGAGAGACAATTCCTGTCACAGGCACTAAATCAGTTGAAGTTTCTCCTGATCTCTTCAAGAGAGCACATTTCTATGTGCTGCAGAATACGCCTGAAATAGCGTCGTATATCGAGTAAGTATTACTAACATATATACTCTAAATTATATATATATATATAGGGTGCAGTTACTGTACGCTAATGCCTTAACGTACGGTAGATACGCGAGACACTCAAAGGCAAAAAAACAAAGGAAAAAACCTAAAACGCTCAGAAAACTTAAACGCTCAGCAAACGCACCCATATATATATATATATATATATATATATATATATATATATATATATATATATATATATATTCACAATATATTATACTCCTACTTGCAGACAACACAAGACCTATTTGAAAAACCAAATGCCTGGTAAACGACAAGCATTGCTGGAGAAGGAGCATACTTTAAAATTTGGTGACTGGTTACACGACAAGGTAGATCAATTTATTAAGTCTTCTATAATTTTTAAAAATCTTTTATAGAGAGAGCTAATCCTTGTAATGAAATTCATGTTGAAAGAGAGCTAGCGGGCTCACCAGGTTCTATATCGAAAACCATAAAGTGGATTGCACACCGCAACATTTACAAATACGACTCATACGACATCAATGGTTTTGAATTTCGTACAAAATCTCATGATGGTAGAGTTTACCAGAACAGCGGGGTTGGTGTAGAGGCGAATGACATGCACATCAATAAAGACGTGGTAACCTATGGACAAAACTTTTATTTTGGGGTTTTGCAAGAGATATGGGTCCTAGATTATCATACTAAAAGAATTCCGGTCTTCATGTGCCAATGGGTTGACCGTAAACATGTCAAACATGATATTCTTGGTTACACGTCGGTCGACCTAAACAAATTTGGCCACAAGGATGATCCGTTCATATTGGCCTTGCAAGCACGCCAGGTGTTTTATGTTCAAGATCAGCTGGATAGAAAAAAGTATGTTGTCCTCATGACTCCACCCAAGAATTATAGGCATTCGTATGACGAGGTCCATGAGGAATTTAGTACGGTAACTTTTCCTCATGAGGGTAATACATTGCCACTTGTACAACCAAATCAACTGCTTCGTAATGAGTCCTCGGATGATTACTGGAGGCTCGGGAAAAAGCCTACAACTATTCGTAATGGAGATTGACACCGATGTCGGGGTTGTCGACCCAACAGTTGTGTTCGTTCGGCTAGTTAGATGTAAATATATGTTTAAATTTAGTTATGATACATGATATCACCATTCTTTACTTTGTACATGTTAATTCAAACTAAAGAAATATTGGTTGTTTTTAATACTATTACTACTTATACAGGCCGGTTTGTTGAATTCATTTCATCTTCTGGCTATTTTGGTCAATTGGTGTCAAGTTCAAACATACATCATGTTACATCGATAAAAGTCACAATTGACTTGTAGTGTATCATAGTAAGATCAATAAAGTCATTACACTCATAACTGACTCGTGCTATATCAAAGTTACATTAATACAAAGAAAGCCTAAAAATGCATCATGTTGTCTAGGGTGTTCATGGTTCGGTTGGAAACCGCGAAACCGCCCAAACCGGCCATCGGTGACGGTCATCATTTCACTTCTGATGGTTTTGTTTATTGCACAACCTCTATTTGGTTATGTTTCAACATACTTTTTAACAGCTGGTTTCCTGCAAAACCAACTCATTTTATAAAAAAGACCATTATGCCCTTCTTTTCACTAACCTGCATACCAAAATTGTACCCTCCATACTCAGATCTTTGACCAAAGCATCTGCGGCTCTTAGACTTTGAATAAGCATTTGAACAAATAAAATTCAGTTTTGAAAAACCCTTTCCAAACTAAAAGCCATCACTAGTAACCTAATTTAAATTTGGTGATGGCATTGAGTTTTGGAAGGGATTTTATCAAAATTTAAGATCTTTGGGAAGTTTAGGATCTGTGGAAACCTTAGATTTTTTCTGCTTGGTCAATTTTGGAATTCACATAACATATATTAAAGCCTAATAAATTTCAGTCACCGGTTTTATTGTAGTCATTAAAGTCTTTGTTGTTTCATAGTTGATTGTTGAGTATATATAACTGTATACTACCTGTCAAAATGGTTTCCACACGCTTTGAAAACGCTCACAAGCTAATATATCTTGGATATATATATCATGCTAGTAGTACGCTTTAAATAAACTATATCTTGCTAGATAGGCTACAAATCAACTTAACTACATTAAATTACTGTCTCAACTATCAAAAATAAAATTTTAGGTCTATTTTGTTATTCACTCACACTAGGGCTGTAAACGAGCCGAGTCGAGCCAAGCCAGAGTGTGCTCGAGCTCGAGCTCGAACTTAATCAAGCTGGCTCGAGCTCGGCTCATTTTCTTTATCGAGCTGAAAAATCGAGCTCGAGCTCGGCTCGTTTAAAGCTCGAGCCGAGCTCAAGCTCGTCGAGCCAGTCTCCTTTAATTTTTTTGAATTTTTTTATTTTTATTTTTTAATTATTTAATTTCTTATTTTACAAATTTTGATATATAAAAGATAAAAATATAATTTTAACATGCATATTATAAAAAAAATTAATTATTAGAACTTTATATGTTTATTTTCGTTATTGTTTTAGGTATCGAGTGACATAATATGTGCATAAGTATGATATTATTATATATAGATGTTAAAATTTAGGGTTTAATCTAAACGAGCCAACGAGCCGAGCTAACGAGTCGAGCCAAAACCGAGCCACGAGCCGAGCTTACCCTGGCTCGAGCTCGGCTCGTTCAGAAATCGAGCCGAGTAGAGTCGAGCTCATTTAGAATCGAGCTTTTTCGAGCCGAGCTTTTTTCGAGCTATTTTCGAGCGAGTTTCGAGCGAGCCGCGAGCTTTTTGAACACCCCTAACTCACACTAACATCTATTTTAAAGTTAATTAAAAAAACTACATCCAATACGCTTTACATACGCTTAAACCAAAATATTATAATAACATTTACAGTTAATAATAACATTTACAATAATAACTTTCACATAACATATTAATACCAAAATATAGTAATTACATTACATTAATATAGAAAAACTAATTCCTAGCATCAGATTCCAAATCTGAATCTACATCCATCGGATTCTCAGCTTCTGGAGTCCTACCATCAGATTCAGTATCTGAATCTACATCCGGATTCTCTTCTAGAGTATGAGAGGGCATGATCCTCTCGTACATGTCATCCGAGGTGTAGGTGGAGTCCTTAAGCCTTTGGAGGAAAAGGTTCACCTGAGTACGGAATGCCCCATAAAGGGACACAGCCTTGAAGTCCTCCACGGAGTTCAACTCAATGTGCGCCACCTCGATTCCCGGGACTACCATATCAATACTGAAATAGTCAGCAGTGGTGTACCCAAGCCACCTAACCATTCGGTTAAGTTGTTGGTACGTGAAGGTTTGACGGTGGACATAGTCCACAAACCTCACCCTTTGATTCTTCCGGACGGCGCCGGAAGAAAAGTGGAAAAGAATGGTGAAAATTGTAGGGTCGTAGTAGATGGGGGCATGAGTACCCGGTTTATGTAGGATCCATGTTGAAGCCAGTATCGGAAATAAATCGGAAGAACGTGATTGTGGATTGTGATTATGATTGTGATTATGACTGGTATTTAAACACCATCGGAACCCGGCGGTACATTTCCCTGACAATTTGAAATTGGCGGCACAAGAAACTGTAAAGGCAATGATGACGTCGCCACTCGTCAAATCAACGTGTGGCCATTAATTACGTTTGGACACACTTAAAAACATTTTAGTGTGATTATTTATCACTTATAGCCACACATAATAAGTGTATCTGTGACAATAAAAACCTTAGAAAAAATAAAACTAAGATACTCTTTGGTGACACAACCTCGTATAAGTGGCCATTAATTACATTTGGACACGCTTAAAAATATTTAAGGGTGACCATTTATCACTTATAGCCACACATAATAAGTGTATCCGTGACAATAAAAAACTTAGAAAAAATAAAACTAAGATACTCTTTGGTGACACAACCTCGTATAAGTGGCCATTAATTACATTTGGATACACTTAAAAATATTTAAGTGTGACCATTTATCACTTATAGCCACACATAATAAGTGTATCCGTGACAATAAAAAACTTATGAAAAATAAAAGTTAACTACTCTTTGGTCACACAACCTCGTATAAGTGGCCATATATTTTAAGAGTTTTAGCCACATTACTAATAAATACAATGGTTGTTCGTCATATTTCGCCACATTATTAAAAATGTGGCTAACAAATGTGACATTAGGTCACACAACGTAATATAAGTGGCTATATATTTTACCTTTTAGACACATATCTTATCAATAAAGTAGTCGTTCGTCACATTTGGCCACACTATTAAAACATGTGGCTATTTAAATGTCACAGTTTTGTGGCTAATCCATGTGTATTTGGTCACATGTATCAAAGATCGAACAAACTATCACTGTAGGTCACATTTCGCCACACGTTTTCATAATGTGGTTAGTTTTTGTCACAGTTTTTTTCAATGTGTGGCGAAAAGTACCTGAGTAGGTATAGAATGATCACATGAAGAATAATATGTGTGGCCAAAACATTCTGGAAGGTTTTCAAACATGGTCAAAGACCTTTTAGCCATACATTTAAGCCGAAGTGTGGCAAATCGCCCAGACCACATGTGTGGCTAAAAGTCGATATTCACGTAGTGCTAAATGATCGTTTAATATAAACCAAAATATTTTTTGACCATTTCTTGTATTTAAACTAACTTCCTTTGTTGGGTATTTACACTTTCGCCGCTTTAACTTTTAAAAGATTTCAGTTGGAAATGAAATGTTGGCGGGTGTTACATCCTCTCTATCTTTATATAAATCTCGTCCTCGAGATTTGATAGATGATTGAAAATATCTTCTCATGGCATTTCTTCGTCTTTTCTTACTTGATAGTATTTACGTAGTATGTCTAATCAACAATGCACCAAGTTTTTAACATTTTTAAACAAGATTGAATTTTTCAATATACAGTTTGTTTAACATTTTTAAACAAGTTGTTTTATCTTCACATGTTGGGCTTCACTAGCTTTGGGCTTATCGATGATCAAGCCTCTTGGATTTATCTTGTCTTGTCTTGAGTTCTCTTATCTCACGGTCCATCTCATATACATCTACGCTATGACACTTCGTGTTTTATCTTTAGAAGCTCCATCCCCTTTTGGCACATCTAGTGTTCCCAATGGTGACTCGATCGTTTCTAGTCGTCTTTCCTTCTCCTCATCAATTAATGATTGATTTTGGTTATAAAAGGAGCCTTCTTTTTTGAAGGAAGATACAACAATCAACAATGTAGTCTTATAATATTGTTCTTAGGTTTTCATCCCATTTGTCTTCTTTATCTTATAATTTGTATGAATTTCTTGTTAGTTTAAAGCAAAGTATTCTGACAAAAAGACATCAACACTTTCAATCCCCACAGATAATGTATCTCCAAAGTACCCAGAACCCCGAGAGCTTTAATCTTCTTTCATATTACACATAAATTCCATACTTTTGGACTCCCCTACCAACGACACCTTTATCTAGAAACACCTAGAAAAATCCAAAGGATCATTCTTCAACATGACCTGTTGTCATCGTCTGGCTTTGTTATCACTAGTTTGTTAGCCATACATAGCGTCCATGTAGGTTCTAGAACATATATCCCCTGTCCTTACCACTTTTTTCCCGACTACATGAACTGATGAACCCGATTCTTCTCATCACCATCCAGTTTCTCCGACACGGGTGGTTGAACAGTTTTCATCCTTATCAAGTAAAGCAAGGTTTGCTTGGACCTTGAGACCTCTGAATCTTAAATTATTTAAATCTTTCAGCAGATTTTCACAATCCTTGACTCTTATCTCTTTTGTGTTGAACAAAAACATCTATGGCATGTCCTAGCCTCCAACTTTCATCTCTTAGCTCTTTCTAGTAGATATCATCTGGAAGGTTCCCTAAGAAGATGTTTGTAACTGTTTCCTTGTCATATTTCTTCGGTTGTCTCGTGTAAGAAATTTCTCTCCAATAGTCCAATCTCCTATTGGTTTAGATAACAAGATATAGTAAAGAGATAAAGGCAGTAAACAAGATGCACGATTGATTAAAGTAAAGTGAACACCACTTGAGAACTCTAAGGCCTTTAAATAAGTAAACAGATAACAAAGCAACGTTAATACTCATAATAATAGGTAAGCCTTAAAGACTTGGCTACGAATGGCTCTTATTCAAATACATAACAAACTAGAAAGATAAACTGGGAAAGAACACGTTCATGAATCATGCAGATTATTCGTAGATCATGGACTGCACCAAAAAGGTCAGATCATTTTTTATCACCCATCTTGATTAAAACTCCATAACACACCAAGGAGATGTCGAAAATACAAAATTTTTTCTCTACTCAGTGCTTTAGCCAGGATGCCTGCCAGCTGCTCGTGATTATTGCAGTAATCAAGTGTCACTATCTCTTGTGTCACCATTCTATGATGAAATGATGCTTTAGTTATATGTGTTTAGATCGATCATGCATTGGATTTTTGCTAAAGTTTATGTACGGATTATAATTTAGAAACGATACATGAATACAAGATACGAATCTACACGAATTTAACAGGTATCGGGTTTGGCCTTAACTAATTTCGTGTACTAAACATGTAGACACGAATCGACCTGTTAGTTTTCGTGTCTTAACAGTTAAAATACTCGTTTACCTATTAAGTACCCGTTAATACCTTATGTGATTTATTTATAAATAAAAATATATAATAATATAATATGTTATATACCTCAAATAGTTAACCCTAAATTGTTATACCAAACAATTAGACACGACACACATCATTCCAATCCAGCATTAAGCAAACGACACACAGACACTTCTTTGATTCTCCGTCTCCGGTAGTCCGGTGGTTTCCCTCCACATCTCCGGTAGTATCGGCCATTAGATTCTCCGGTCTACCTCTCCACATCTCCGGTAGTCTCAGCCATAAGATTCTCTGATCTACCTATCCATATCTCTGATTCTCCGGCAGTTTGGCCTCCTCGTAGTTGCAGCGGTGCCATATGTATTAAATACAGGTTTATGTATTATCGTGTATACCTAGTATTAACAGGTTCGTGTTAGGGTTTGGGATACATGTACACGCTAAGTTAACATGCAGTGTACATGTATACATGTTTCGTATTTGTGTCTTATCGTGTCCAGATAAACACGATATGCAAGCCCTAGGTTTATGGCTGACTTGTTATCACAATATATGGTTGTAGCTCTTGGTTGCCGCAACTTAAGATTTTCTAGGATTCTTCTTAGCCAAATGGCTTGACAAGTTGATGAAGTAGCTGAAATGTACTCAACTTCTATGCATGAAAGAGTCATAGTGGTTTTTCAATCATTGCTTCTTGCCATTCTTTCTTAGCTGTAGCCTCTTTGTAGTTGGACGGGTCCAATACATTGAGAACAAACTAACAACTGGAGATGTCATCATAAACATGATCATCTGTTTTCTTTGCATGAAGATATACTTCTGCTAAGTCTTTCTCTTTCGGAGTTGGGGATGTATAGGAGCTGGAAGTTCAAGGCTCATGTGAAATAGTTTTGTTTGTGTTTAGTGGAGCTTGAGGAGTGGTTAAGGTTGCAGGTGTATGTATGGAGGGTGTTTGAGGAGTCTTTCGAGGCAACAGATGATTGTGTCGAAGGTAAGGGTGAGTTGAAAGTATTATTGGTTTTGAGTTGGTGAGTGAGGATTGGTATCTGATGGTGTGACATCACAAGGAAATGGGTTAATATAATTGATGTCAAAAGCTTGTTTGTTTGATGTTTGACTGAAACTCCATTTCCACTTGGTATCTTCATAAAAAAACATCCCTTCTAATTAAAAAATTCTGTGTGTCTGGGTTGTAGAGCCTATATCCATTGGTTTGAGATGAATAACCAGTTAATCTACACTTTTCACTTTATCTATCCAGCTTTCTTCTGTTTTGAGTTGGGATAAGTATGTACGCACAACATCCAAACACCCTTAAGTATATAACAGATGGCTTGACATTGAACCATGAATGACTTGGAGTTTGATCTTGGACTGCTTTAGTGGGAGCTATTTGATTAAGTGGACAGCATTTACCACTCCTTCTACCCAAAAGTAGTTTGGTAACCCTTTATACTTTAGCATACTTCTAGAGAGTCCCATGACAGTCTGATTTTTCCTTTCCACCAAACCATTATGCTCAGGTGTATAGGGAGGAGTAAGTTCCATCCTTATTCCATGACATTGTAACAACTCGGATTTCCTAAAATTTATATTCTTTAATCATAACCCGACCCGTTTCTATGTCGGAAAAATTTTATATAGAAAATGTCGCATTTATCGAGATATTATTATTTTAATGATATTGTTTATATAAAATAAATTTCCACCAAATACATATTTAACCATAAACTAGGTTTTATCTCATTATGTATCCATACTAGATCTCGGGGGGACTAAGATGCAAATACTGTGTATTAATATATTATAATTCATTACCTCCTAACCCAAACCCAAAGACCCGACCCGTATTCGAAACCCGTAAACCCGTTTAGAGTCTTGAGCCGTAATTCTCGTCATTAACTTGGAAAGCAAATCATAGGTTTTGTTAATCTTACCATTTGCGGCCTAACCGACATCTCAATTGTGTTATATGAATCAAAGCGAATCTGCAGCTCTTATTACCTTGGCCGACACTTAACCTAGATCGCTATACGTATAAATGGTTATATAAACCCAATTAAACTCGTAAGCACAATCAATAAACCCTAGCCGACTATAGCCCCCTAGTTAATTAAATTCTTATTGCCATTTGCCTGTCCATTCTTCATCATGTACAGCCGGCTCATGTGTTCATAATCAACCCATCACAGCTCGTTAATTGAGGTAATTATGTATTTTATTGTGATCGTTTTTTAGTCAGGAGCAAAAGCCCCATCAATGATTTCAACAACTTCAATCGGTTTGATCGATTGTTGTTGTTAGGGTTTGTATTAGTATGATCTGCAGCCCCATCTCTTTATAATTTATTGTCTGAAGGCTTTAATCAATTACCAGTGTAGCTTAGTTGGTTGGTGTTAAGGTTGCGGAGAGGCAGGTCGCGGGGTTCGAGGCCCTGCCACCCCACCCCGTTTTTGGTTGTTTTTAGAAATTAATTATTTTTAAGCTAGTTTAATGAGTAATTAAAATAATAAATCAGTAATTAAAAAATATTTTTGTTAAACCCGATTATTGAACTTGTGTTTTTCTCATCTTTCGCCCGTGTATGCAAACATATACGTATATATATAATATCATGCACACTAATATTTATGATTATATATAAATATGTATACATATATATATATATATATACCATGAGTAAACTTTATAAATATATTTATATACTTTAACAAACTTATAGTTTTTAAAAATGTAATTGTTCATATAATATTTTTTAAACGGATTAATAAACTAATAATTTTACATATAAGTTCTTTATATAAAATAAAATATTATATTAATTATGAGTAAAAAGAATAAAATATGACTTAATAATAATAATAAATACCGAGCTTTCTTATCAATCTAGTTCATTAACTTAGCGTATCCCCATTTTATTTTCCTTATTAGGCCTTATCGCCAACAAGTGTGATCCGCTTTCGTTGTTCTTATTGTTATCTATTCACTCTTGTTCGTCCATCGAGGTTAGTACCACATTCCCCCATTTTACTTCTTTTACACGTTTTGGGGACATATGCGTAAATTATATTTCTTATATATACTTATACTCAAAAACTGCAACTTTGTTTTATGTGTTAACAACTTATACCTTACTTGTTTATGTGCTTATTTGCTTTGTGTGCTTCCGTATTCGGAGAGGTCCAACATAATCTCAGTCTTGTATGATCATACGCCAGTCGTTAGCCTTTGTGCTTCTCGGCATCTCAGTTATACTTGCTCATTTGGTTAATTTGTATTTCTCATATGACTTGTTGCAGCTACGTATTTTATTATATATACTATATGTACAACTAAACTGGTGTGACACGTGTTGTGAGCAAACTTCTATTTTATACGCATATGCAGGTTATCGCTTGAAATAGTTGCAAGACTTTGTGAAGATTTAGTGAAGAATTATGTTAGAAAACATAAAATCAAGAATTAAATTTGTGTTTATTGTTTGTTTAATGAGTTGTATTTTGTATTTTATTGATTTGATAATTGAATAAAATTAATAGATATTGTCATTTAAATATTGCATGATAGTACTTTGAGAGCTGTGACAATTAGTTCGCGCCCCAGCATTTCCGCCGTAGGCTGGGGTGTGACAGATTGGTATCAGAGCCGAAGGTTTAAGATAGGTCGTTAGAAATTTACCTTAGACACATGTTTAGGATCCCTATACGTGCCTATCTGTTTACCTTTATGTGTTCGAATTAAATTGTTTACTGCTTTCTTAGATAATTATTTGTTTATTATATGTTGTGTTGTTATGCACACACACACACAAACTCCAAGGCTATGCCTCAACATTCAAAGAAAACTTTTTGAAAAGTAGATTGCTTTTATTTTCGGGAAATTCCTTAAGAATTCCCACCTGTTGTTTTCACTCGTAAATTTTAAGGCTAGGTTATGTGGCATGTCCCAACGATAAATGAAAAGGGAAGAGAAACTGTGAGTTGGGCACTGGCAAAACGGTTCCAAGAACCAAAGGTAAGACGCCATTCCTTACCTGGGTGATAACCTGACCACAGTACTCAACCCTATTGACCCGAGCGAGACCTATAAATGTCATATGACCGACACCTTAGGTTGATTTTAACCGAATTCACGGTGGTTCGTGGCTAAACTCAGTTTTCCCGATTATTGTGTTCCGTTATTTAAATGGTTAATTGGGTGAAAAATGCATGGAACCCATGGGCACTCCTACTATCCATTCCTTAACTTGTTTTCGCATTTTTGTTTGAGTAATCAAACGTGATGGTTCACAAGATACTCCGACTACCCATATTTATTTCGATAGTTCGTTATTTAGTTTGGTCGGTTAAAACGCCGTCCAACGCTGATTGGGCCGACAAACTTCATTGCATTATTAATTCGTTAATTAGTTGGGACAATCAAATTGCCATGTAATGCTCATGGGCTGTCCAACTCAGTTGTTTTCGTTAGTTCGTTGGGCCATTCAAATTGCCATGGAAAACTCATGGGAGGCCAACACCCACAATTTATATTTAATTAGTTTATTGTTAACTTAATAATCTAAATTTTAAACTAACTTAACTCCTCGTGTAGTCATCACACGTTAATTTTATTGACTACATCATTTAACAACTATTTACGCAATGTACACCCCCTATCTCATAAACTTTTACTTTTGATCATAATGACGCAATTCCCTTTACTTCTCAAGGCAATGTTATTATAAGTTATCTACATATTCAAACATTTTATTATCCTAATGTCTTTTCCTCAACTTACCCTTCATCTTATAAATCCTCATTTTTGGTCCCTATAGAATGTCTCATTCAAGAAACCACCATTGCCCTCAACATCAACCGTCTAGTTCTCGTGGCGACCGTATGGCCGCCTGTATTGCCAAAGAGATAGTTGCTGCGATCCCTAGGATAGCGACGCAAATTCAAAACATCAATGCAACTAATTCAACTTTTCCCACTAATTCCTCTGCTAGTGACTACAAACCATTTACCTCCACTCATCCTCACAATGAGAAACGTAATAACCTTGCTACAACAAATCCTACCCACCCGCAAGTCTCCTCAAACAAGAAACCTTACATCGGTCCTTACCCGTTATGCTCCATTTTTAACCATCATCACTCGGTTAAATCCATGTGCCGTCACTGCATCCAATGTAACCGTTGTGGTCATCTTGCTAACACCTGTTGTGTCCCGCCTACTGCACAAGCTGTTCTGAACAAGCTACCCCTCATGCTCAACCTGGTGTTCCTAGTACCCGTGCTTGCTACCATTATGGAAACCCATATCACCTTCGTAATGCGTGCCCTCAACTTACCCATGCCCATCAAGCCCAAACTATGAATACACCCAACCACTTGAAGCATGCTTACCAAGTTCAAACCCATCAACCTCATGTCCCTCAAGCTCCTCCCATCAGTTAAGGTCAACCTTATTTAACCAAACACTATCAAATCCCGCAACCACACGCTCAAGTTTATCAGACATATTTCCACCAAACAACCCTCTTGCAAAACGTTCAAGCTCCAGTTTTCCAAGCAATGCCAAATCAATCTACCTCAACTGCTCCTACTCCTGTAACTACTCATGGTGCCTCAAGTCACGCCAATTAAGCTACCCAACGGTCATGAAGATCTTTGCCATTCCCTTTATCTATCTTACCTTATTTTGTCTTTTTCTTAATCACGTTTTGTAACGCCTCTTTATGACCTTGAATTATTCCCGTATTTGAATTATTTACCTTTTCTCTTTTGAATAAAGTCCCTTTTGTTTAATAGAGTGTTTATTAAAGAGTAATAAGTTATCTTTTCTTCAACTTTAAATACTTATATTTTTGCGATGATTTGGAAAATTTATGGCTTTATTAAAATTCACTATAACTTTTGAAATTATACACTGGTGACTTTCTAGTGTTCTAAATTAAAACTCCTTAAAACTTTTGTTTCTTCAAAGTTATGTTTTAATCAAACGTTTTGTAAATCCACACGATTGGATGAATCATGTGGACCTTCCGACGATGAAAATAATTATGGTCCGGAACATAATTATCGAAGTCCTCGCATCGAAATCATGACACGTAAGATTGTGTGTCATAATATAGAATCAAAAGTAGTAGGGATAATGGTACAAATGTAGAGATGATAAGGACATGGTGGATACGCCGCTGGTACATCCTATATATAAGTGCCCTTATCGGATTTGTATTTGGAGCATTATTTTAACTATTCAAAGTTCGGTGTTATGATAAATTTTTAAATTTTATTTTAAAATTTTCTTTTCCTCAAACTTTATTGGTTTTGTTATAATCTCCTTTAATTTCGGGACGAAATTCCCTAAAGTAGGGGAGACTGTAACAACTCGGAATTCCTAAAATTTATATTCTTTAATCATAACCCGACCCGTTTCTATGTCAGAAAAATTTTATCTAGAAAATGTCGCGTTTATCGAGATATTATTATTATTTTAATGATATTGTTTATATAAAATAACTTTCCACCAAATACATATTTAACCCTAAACTAGGTTTTATCTCATTATGTATCCATACTAGATCTCGGGGGGACTAAGATGCAAATACAGTGTATTAATATACTATAATCCATTACCTCCTAACCCAAACCCAAAGACCCGACCCGTATTCGAAACCCGTAAACCTGTTTAGAGTCTTGAGCCGTAATTCTCGTCATTAACTTGGAAAGCAAATCATAGGTTTTGTTAATCTTACCATTTGCGGCCTAACCGACATCTCAATTGCGTTATATGAATCAAAACGAATCTGCAACTCTTATTACCTTGGCCGACACTTAACCTAGATCGCTATACGTATAAATGGTTATATAAACCCAATTAAACTCGTAAGCATAATCACTAAACCCTAGCCGACTATAGCCTCCTAGTTAATTAAATTCTTATTGCCGTTTTCCTGTCCATTCTTCATCATGCACAGCCGGCTCATGTGTTCATAATCAACCCATCACAGCTCGTTAATTGAGGTAATTATGTATTGTATTGTATTGTGATCGTTTTTTTAGTCAGGAGCAAAAGCCCCATCAATGATTTCAACAAGATCAATCGGTTTGATTGATTGTTGTTGTTAGGGTTTGTATTAGTATGATCTGCAGCCCCATCTCTTTATAATTTATTGTCTGAAGGCTTTAATCAATTACCAGTGTAGCTCAGTTGGTTGGTGTTAAGGTTGCGGAGAGGCAGGTCGCGGGTTCGAGGCCCTGCCACCCCGTTTTTGGTTGTTTTTAGAAATTAATTATTTTTAAGCTAGTTTAATGAGTAATTAAAATAATAAATCAGTAATTAAAATATATTTTTGTTAAACCCGATTATTGAACTTGTGTTTTTCTCATCTTTCGTCCGTGTATGCAAACATATACGTATATATATAATATCACGCAAACTAATATTTATGATTATATATAAATATGTATACATATATATATATACCACGAGTAAACTTTATAAATATATTTATATACTTTAACAAACTTATAGTTTTTAAAAATGTAATTGTTCATATAATATTTTTTAAACGGATTAATAAACTAATAATTTTACATACAAGTTCTTTATATAAAATAAAATATTATATTAATTATGAGTAAGAAGAATAAAATATGACTTAATAATAATAATAAATACCGAGCTTTCTTATCAATCTAGTTCATTAACTTAGCGTATCCACATTTTATTTTCCTTATTAGGGCTTATCGCCAACACATGTGATCCGCTTTTGTCGTTCTTATTGTTATCTATTCACTCTTGTTCGTCCATCGAGGTGAGTACCACATTCCCCCATTTTACTTCTTTTCCACGTTTTGGGACAAATGCGTAAATTATATTTCTTATATATACTAATACTCAAAAACTACAACTTTGTCTTATGTGTTAACAACTTATACCTTACTTGTTTATGTGCTTATTTGCTTTGTATGCTTCCGCATTCGGAGAGGTCCAATATAATCTCTGTCTAGTATGATCATATGCCAGTCGTTAGCCTTTGTGCTTCTCGACATCTCAGTTATACTTGCTCATTTGGTTAATTTGTTTTTCTCATATGACTTGTTGCAGCTACGTATTTTATTATATATACTATATGTACAACTAAACTGGTGTGTAGCTCACTCAACACGTGTTGTGAGCAAAATTCTATTTTATACGCATATGCAGGTTATCGCTTGAATTAGTTTCAAGACTTTGTGAAGATTTAGTGAAGAATTATGTTAGAAAACATAAAATCAAGAATTAAATTTGTGTTTATTGTTTGTTTAATGAGTTGTATTTTGTATTTAATTTATTTGAAAATTGAATAAAATTAATAGATATTGTCATTTAAATATTGCATTATAGTACCTTGAGAGCTGTGACAATCAGTTCGCGCCCCAGCATTTCCGCCATAGGTTGGGGTGTGACAATCATCACAAAAGGTGTTGAACTCGTTTGAGATGAATTCTCAACCCTTGTCTAATCTAAGGACTTTATTTTTTCACACACTTTGGTTCTCCACCAGCACATTAAAGGTTTTAAATTTGCTGAAAGCCTCAAATTTATTAGTAATAAAATGGACCCAACACATACGTGTGAGGTCGTCAATGAAAAGTATGTAATATAAGCTACCACCCAAACCAGGAACCTGCATAGGACCACACACATCTGTATGGATGAGTTCTTGCTTTTTGGTAGCCATCCAAGACTTGAAGGGAAACTGATGTCTTGTATGCTTGCCAATTACGTAGCCCTCACATGAATCAATGGGTCTAATACTTGGAAGGCTAAGTACCATACCCTTGTCATGCAGGAATTTTAAACCATGTGAATTATAATGACCATACCTTGAGTACCAAAGCTTAGTTGTGTCATCCATCTTGACCCCTTGTTGTTGATAGCGGTGCAGGCTTCATGAGTTTTTGAAGCATCTACTAAGAACATATTGTTGTTGGAAATTTCTACAACCATAAGAACTCCACGAGTGGTTTTGTTCTTGATTGTACATCTATCATCATCAAACAACAAGGAGTATCCTTTCCTCATTAATTTCCCTACACTAAGTAAGCTGTACTCAAGTCTAGGGGCAAAGTAGACATCATCAAGGAGCCGTTATTTACCGTCAGCGGTATCTATATTAACTATCCATTTCTCTTCAACATCAATTTTCTATCACCAAGATGAGTAAAACATTCCATTAATCATGTCATGTGCTTAGAGCAACTAGAGTCTAAAAACCATAGACAAGATTTGTTACCATTACCAGCGGATTAAGTCATGAGTGAAAATTGAATGTCAGGAACATGTGCATGAATAGACGAGCCTATCATTATTCTTCTCTTGTGACCTAGCCTTTGTATCTTCTTCCTTATCGGAAGCCATGTTAGCATGGGATTCTCCATTATACCAATATTCACTTTTGCGTGACCAAACTTATTGCAAACTGTGAATTGGGGACCCGGCTTCTATCCATGCTTCGGCCGCGTCCTCTTCCACGTGTGGACCCACGAAATTTTCCATGATTTGAGCCAGAACCATTGCTAGCTTGAGACTCATTAATGAATTGTGAGTGATCATGGATCACTTGTAATGCTTTCCTCGACCTTTTCTTGTTTTGCCAGTTGTCTGTTGTTAATTATTTGTTCTTGTGATTGTAAAGAGTCCATTAACTTAACAGGAGTGATACTTGTGAGATACATGGATAGTTCAATGCACTCATCGGTGCCTGACCCTGAGATGTGGATCGTGTCATTCGTGTGATATCTCAATTGAAGGTACAGTATAAAAAAATTTAGGTGTAAGGTTGCAAATGATCTTCTCAATAACAATCTGATCGGTAACAGCTTCACCAAATGCCTAATAAGCTATTCTTTCATGCAGAGGTTTTCAAAGTGTCAACGCAGACCTTGAAGTTTGATTGCTTTAACCTGTGAATCCCCTTAGAATTCCATCTTTAAAATCTCTCATTTCTTTTACAGTAGAGGTTGCATCTATTCGAAAAAACAAATAATCATGTACAACATGCCGAATTATGGCCATAGCATAAGTATCTCTCTTCCTAGCATTCTTATCTTTGTCATTGAATCTAGACTCAACAAACTCCCAGAGATCCCTTGATCTTATAATTATCTTCATGTGAATACTTTAGTATTCGTAACCTTCGTCGTTGAACACATGGATTGGGTTGGTGCAGTTGGGAGGATGCTTGTTTGCTCAACCATGAGATTGAAGTATATATCTGATAGACTTCAATAAAATTGATCGAGCCCTCTTGGCTTTGATACCACAATTTGATGGTTTAGATAACAAGTTATAGTAAAGAGATAAAGAGATAAAGGAAGCAACCAAGATCCATGATTGATTAAATTGAAGTGAATACCACTTGAGAGCCCTAAGGCCTTTATAAATAACTAAACAACAATGTTTTGAAACCCGGACCGGACTGGCCAGTTCGACCGGGATCCGGTAGTGATACCGGTCTGGTTCGCATAATAAACCCGTTTTCTAACGGTCCGGCCGGGTTTAACGGTTCGCGGTCCGACCGGAACCGATGAACCGTCGGTTGAACCGGTAAAACCTATTTTTAATTAACTAAAAAATGAATCACTAGCTGGAAGTGGGAGTCGAACCCATGCAGTGGTCGAGATGAATATGCTTATAAGATTAAGCACAAGCTACCCAACTAGAACTTATTGATGTGTATAGAGAAGAAAAACAAATCATATATATTTAATAAGAAAATTGAATGTGAAATGAATATGAAATGAAGCATTTGGAGGCAGTGAAACATCATATTTGATCTCTTTTATTCCCACAACTTTAATCAGCCCGACATAAAATCAATTAAAGATTACAAAATCTGAATAAATTGGTAAGCAAATAGAAATTAAACCAAAAAAAGGAAATCTTTATATTATATTATATATATATATATAATATATTATTTATGACGTCATCCGGTCCGACCTCCCGGGCCGGTCCGACCTGTGACCCGGTAAGACATTCGGGTTGATATCCAGGCCAGGTCTGAAAACATTGCTAATTAAACAGGCAACAAAGCAACAATAATACGCATACGAATAGGTAAACCCTAAAGACTTGGCCACAAACGATTGTTATTCAAATAAATAACTCGAAAGATAAACGGGAAAAGAACACGTGCATGAATCATGCAGATTATTCGTAGATCATGGGCTACACCAAAAAGGTCGGAACATTTTTAATCATCTCCCTTATATTGTTTAAATAAATGAACAAGAACATGAACAAATACGAATATATCTATTTTTTAAATGGATATTGGTGTTTAATACTCTCAACTTTCACTTGTTGGTTAATATCACTCCCAACTTTCGATTTGTTATCCACCACTCCCAACTTTCACTCTGTTTGTTTACGGCACTCCTGAACTTAACGGACCTAACTCCGTTAGTTTTTTTGCTGACGTGGCATTATTCTTGCTGACATGTCATTGTTCTTGCTGACGTGGCTTTTCTAATAAAATAATAATAATAATAATATGTCTTCTTCATCGTCTCTCTCACCCCAGGTCCCCAACCACCCTCGCCCCCTTAATACACACCGCCACCGCCACCACCGTAGAACTCCTCACAGACATCGGCACCACCATACAATCATCATCCGATACCTCTTCTCCTAACGGATCCAACAATCCGAGATCCACCTGTTCCAGTAACAACTTGCTGCATCAAATACTACAACAAAACAAAACCTAAACCATCCGCTTCAAAATACGAACATCTTCATCGCCAATCGGCTCTTCGTTTCGTCAAGCATACGTCCAATATCACTATAATTTCACCAAATGAAGCTCAGAATGTTAATAACTCAGGTTCGGTTACCGGAAACCATGGCGGTGGATTAGGAACAAGTTCGGTAGCTTTAGGATCGGTTAATTCGAGTCGGAAAGGCACCACGAAGGCTCCGGCTACAGTTTCCCCAATTCGAGACGACCTTTAATTTTTCAAGTCTTCTCTTCCTGAACATCGATTGAGCACCGATTGAACAATAAAAAATGTGACGAGTTGTGCGGTGGTGCCGGTGTATGTGAGGAGTTGTACGATGGTGGTAGTCTGTGTGTATTGAGGGTGGTATCTTATTGGTGTGATGGTGGTGGCTGTCTGTATTGAGGGAGGTGGTTGGGTGGGGAAGATGATGAAAAAGACGTGGTGGGGGGGGGGGGGGGTTGAGTTATTATTATTATTATGAGTTTTAAACTTTTTATCATAATTTTATTAAAATGAGCCATGTAAGCAAGATTAGTGACATGTCAGCAAAAATAATGCCACATCAGCAAAAAAAAAACTAACGGAGTTAGGGTCCGTTAAGTTCGGGAGTGCCAGAAACAAATAAAGTGTAAGTTGGGAGTGATATTAACCAATGGATGAGAGTTAAGAGTATTACAAACCAATATCTTTTTTTTAAATAAATGAACATAAATAAAAAATATTTGTTTGATTAACTTTTCTTGTTCATTTTTAATTAAATGATCAAACATGAACATGCATTTGTTTGTGTTTATTCGGTTTGTTTACAGGCTTAGTGGTGAGAACTTTTTATGGGTCTCTAAACGATATTTTGAGTTTTGTCGCAATAATGGACCACGAAGAATACGTGGAGCTCTTTCATCCAAGAGATAGGAGTAGCAACTTACTACTTTTAGCTTTAAAACGACAACAAAATGTTAGACTTAGATATATAATATACTAGTGTTTATCCCTTGTATAAGTGGTATTGTCAGTGGCGGATCTAGGAAATTTTCACACAGGGTCAAAAATTTTGGATCGTATGCAGTTATATATAAAAATTTGTTTT
This sequence comes from Bidens hawaiensis, assembly GCF_021521415.1. Lineage (NCBI taxonomy): Eukaryota > Viridiplantae > Streptophyta > Magnoliopsida > Asterales > Asteraceae > Bidens > Bidens hawaiensis. Next base: position 69,619 of record NW_027496457.1, on the reverse strand, counting down.
GTTTCAGCCATTCGAGTCAGGTTAAATCTTTATATAACCTTTTTTTGTTTCGCTTTAGCCGTTTTCGTTGGATGAAATCGGTTCGGGTAGGGTCACATAAGCCAAATATACATAATCAAACAAAATATCGTTAGAAATAAATAATTAAAATACAATTTATTTAAAAATGGTTTTTACGGATTTTTATTTTTCAATCTAACCGAAACAATATTTACTTTGTCACTAGCGGAACCAAATTTTTATAACCGGGGGCCATAACTTAATTCCTATTTACATAAATGTATTTAAAATATATAATTTTCTAGTTCATATACAACCATTTGACCGATTTCAAGTTATACCAATCAATATTTGTTTTAAGGGTTTCTAATTAAAAGTAAGTAATAAAAATACATATAACCTAATAAAAAGAAAATATGATAAGTGAACTAAACAAGATATAAACAATAAAGAACCAAAATATTTTATAGGTTTTATAATAGACATAACAAAATAACAAACAAATAATCTAGTGGTTAGATATTTTATATATTTGTTTTAAGTTAGGAAAAAATGAAGAAAAAGAAAGATAGAACATGCCACCGAGTGATCATCTTGTAGGCTTTTTAATTTAGGCCTTTAAAAAACTCATGTTACTAAAAAGACATTTAGGGCACCCATGTGCCTCTTTCTTCTTTATCTATTGTCCAAACAATAGGGAAGAAACGCCACAACATCAGTCGGAATAAAGTTTTCTCGTCATACTACCTTCTTTCTTTTATTTTTCTTTCATCATCCATTGGATTTTAAAATTCCACATGGTTGGTATCAAAATTTCACACGGGTCGGTCATGATTTAAATACTATATTAACACTGATTGACGGCCGACCCCCGCACCGTATGTGTAGGTCCGTCTCTGGGGATTGTTTTACATTATTCATTTTCTAATATTTATATTTTTGTATTTTTAATTTTATTTATTAAAAGAAAGTTAATAATATACTTAAGGTTTTTTGATGAAAGGGTTTCACAAATAAATGAGATGTTATAACTTGGTTCAAAAGCTATCGTTTGGTGAGACCTGTGACCCGCTTATTTTTTTACTATAAAATTGTTTTATTAGTTATAAATAATATATTTTTTTAAATGTATATTAATTTTTAGTATATCTCTATTTTATATAATTTTTATATCAAATATTTTGTTAGATTAATTTTTAATTTAATGAGATGTTATAACCCGTTTAAGGGCAATATGGGTTTTGTGAAACCCATACCCGTTAATTCGGGTAAAATGCGTGAGAAACCTCAATTTACAAATAAAGCAATTCGGTGGCTTGAGAGAATGTGTGGAGGTTTCGTTTTTATATATTTAAGATAATAATTTGAAATTAATGAAACTTTTTTTTTACCGAATGACGTATCTACAGTCTTGTTATACCTTGCACACACGTAGAGTCATGAGTTTTGTTGAATAGAAGACCTAAGACAAAGTAAAATACATCTTATATCATGTTTGATTTACGTTAGAAAAATTATATGCACAACACCATTTATATATTACATTGTATTACTCTTCTTTTAAATTATCGAAAATTGGAAAACATAAATAAAAAGCTACACATCCTCACTCAAGTTGAGGTGCAGAAGATTTAAAGTTTAAAGATGAGTCGCAACATCTAATCGAAGTCGGTAATGTGCATTGATATCCACCAATTCACGAAGGATAGTATCGTCAAGAACGGTTAGACCAAAGAATCCGTTATTCTTGAAAATAAATAAGATTCTATCATCTGAAATATATGGATGTCATCATCGATAGAAGAAATGAACAACCCGAGCTATCGTTTGAGAAATTTCATCTTGTTGAAAATTTGTAAAGATATGTTTGAGTAGAGAAGATGATTTTGGAGTGTGTTTGAAAAATAATAGTGTGAATATTAAATATTTATAGTATTTTTTTTTAATTAGAAATGACCCACCTCAACGACTACTTTCATCAACTACTAGTTACATCTGTTTATAGTACCCGGTTTTAATAGTGGTGACGATGTTCTTTATTGCCGATACCATGCCCGATTAAGATTAAGGTACATACGCACAGGCGGCCCATCCCCTAATTACTAACCAATCATACAGATAATTCCATAATTATTCACTTTCGAAAATATGGCTCTTATCCATTTTTTTTTTCCATGTGGATAAGGTCTTCATTCTTCAACATATAGTTTAATCAAGATTTTCAACTCACGTCGTAGATAATTTAAATGACAAAGTCGCTCAAAAAAATAAATATTGCCTTTGACAGAACAAAATCTTTAAAGTATTTAATTTTTAAATCATAATGTTTGATAGTGTTAAAATTTTAAAGAAAATGTCTAATCTTGGTTTGTTAACATTCTTGGCCGATTCAATATTTTGTCATCAATTTTTATTTTTTTTAATTCGACTCCTTTCCAACGTTCGCAAATAAATGAACTAGGGTAAATATATTGACTTTGTTGTGAAACCACCGACGATTTTACAAGTTGTATAACACCTTTTCACATTTGTCAAAAGTCTTGGCCACATGAACACTCCACATAAGTGTTATGAAAGTGTCGGTAAGACACATCCATGTGATGAATGCCAAATTTTCAATCCCAACTATATGAACATGTCCCCCAAATAGTATTACCTTTTTGTATATATATCTATCTTTGTAATCTAAGAAGACATCATCAAAATTTACTGAATCATACATTTTCTTATTCTCTTGTTTTGTTATCTTCAAGTTCTCATATTATACTAATAATATTGTTATAGTTAGAGCTAATATTATAACACGTTATCAGCACGAGCCGCTTATATCCTAATCAAGAAAGGTAATAGACACAAATGTATCCACATAAGCATCATAAACACTTCTTTAATTATGTACATTAGAAATATATATATATGCATATACATATACTAAGTAACAGCAGTAATGTATATAAACATTGTTATTAAAGTTTGATAACTATTCTAACTTTTATTTATATATGCACACTAATATTTCATTTAGAAATTAGATTTATTTACACTAACAAGTCTATTCTTATTATTGTGCATACTAATTATATATTTTATAAAATAAACTGTATTTAATATCTTATTTATTATCTTACTTTAAAATAATTAATATTATAATTATATATATATACACACACACATACAAACGGTAATGTTACCGTTATAAACGGTAATGTAACCGTTGTAAAAAGGTTATAAATTTTCACTGTAAATAACCAATCATTAACCCCATTTCATTTACAACAAACATTCTTCTTATTAAATTTATCCAAGATAAAGTTCTCAAAATGATTCACCCGGTTTTGCTGTTGGTCACTATAATGCTTATACTACTTCTCATTCTAATTTTTAATCTCCCATCTGAAGATTTCGGCATTTTCTTTTTCTTTTATATGTTTATAGCTCTACCAATGTATTGTATCTCATTGTTGATTGATATATATGGATTCTAATATTTATCTTATTATTTGCTCTATTATGTTTAGCAACAAAATGTCAAATATAGCAAAACTCGAATTCCCTGCACTCAACATTTCTGGAGAAAATTATATGTCTTGGACAGCAAATGTCAAAAGACATTTAAAATCTATAGATGTGTTAGAAACAATCCAAGAATACAATGATTGCTCTGACCAGGATAAAGCAAGAGCTGATGTTTTCATCCATAAACATATTGATGAATTACTACAGCATGAGTATTTTAATTATGATAACCCATATATGATATGGGAAGATTTGAAAAGCAGATTCGGTCATCTAAGGGAAGTTTTACTTCCTACTTCTAGAGATGAATGGAACGGTCTTAGGTTCCAAGATTTTAAAAGGGTAAATGATTACACCTCTGCTTTATACCGAATTTGCTCAAAGCTAGAATTTTGTGGGTATCCCGTAACAGAGGAAGAAAAGTTAGAGAAAACTTTCTCCACGTTTCATGCATCAAACATAAACTTGCAAACACATTATCGTTTGCAGAATTTTAGGAGATACTCTGATCTAAATGCATTGCTCCTTGTAGCAGAGAAAAATAATGAATTATTGATGAAAAATCATCAATCTCGTCCCACGGGTTCATTAGCAATACCAGAAGCACATGTTGCTCACAAAAGTTCTCATAAAAATTCTGGTCATAAATGGAACAAAGTCGAGGACGAGGCCGTGGACGTGGCCGTGGTCATTTTGACAAAAGACATTTTAATGATCGTAAGCTTTCATTCAAATGGAACAATAATTCTTACGGTCGTGGTCGTGGCCGTGGCCGTGGTTGTAACCAGAGAGCCAATAATTATCATGTCCCACACAATACCATTCCAACCACCAAAATAAATGGAATGAAGCTGGTAGGTCCGAAAACAATGGCACTTCATGTTTTAGATGTGGAAGTACAAACCACTGGGAAAAGGCTTGTCGCACAGCTCCACATCTGTGTGAACTGTACCAAGCCTCTCTAAAAGGAAAAGAGAAAGAAGTGAACCATGTTGATAACTTTAATAATATCAATGCTGAGCTGAGCGTTGAAGACTTTGAGGTGCAACTTTGAAACAAAGTTGCTTGACTACTATAATTAGATGCAATTATTAAGTGTGTTCTCATTATCTTTAATTATGTAGTTCCTCTTTCATGTACTACTTGTGTTTCAATTAAATAAAGTTCTTATTAAAAATCATATGTCTTCGTTATACACTTATTTTTTTTTTCTTAATATTTTTCAAGATTTAAAATGAAAATCACCGGAGCACAAGATCAAACAAATGAAGAAGATATATGTATAGCGGATAGTGGAGCCACGCATACTATACTTAGATCTAAAAATATTTTTATAAACTGAAACCAACAAAAGGGATCATCAATACAATATCAGGTCCTACAAACTTGATAGAAGGAGTGGGAAAAGCTAATTTAGCATTACCAAATGGTACAAAGCTCAAAATAGAAAATGCTTTATTTTCCCCAAAATCAACAAGAAATTTGTTGAGTTTCAGAAACATATATCATAATGGATATGATACTCAGTCAAGGACTGTTAGTAATGAAAAATATTTGCATATCATAAGCAAAGATCAAATATTGGAAAAATTGCCAATGCTCCATTCTGGTTTGCATTATACATATATAAATGTGCCTCAAGCACATATGGCAGTCAAAGAAAATTGTTTGCGATTCTGGTATCATAAACTTATGGCATGACAGATTAGGCCATCCAGGATCCACAATGATGAAAAGGATCATTGAAAATACACATGGGCATCCACTGAAAGGTCAAAAGATCCACAAAATAGATAAAATGCCTCAATGTACATCTTGCTCTCTTGGAAAATTAATTACAAGGCCTTCGCCATTAAAAGTCGATAAAGAAACACCAATGTTTCTTGAAAGAATTCAAGGTGACATATGTGGACCAATTCATCCACCATGTGGACCATTTAGATACTTCATGGTCTTAATAGACGCATCCAGCAGATGGTCTAATATCTCTTTATTATCGACTCGTAATGTTGCTTTTGCAAAATTTCTTGCTCAAATTATCAAATTACGTGCACATTTTCCGGATTATATCATTAAAAGAGTAAGACTTGATAATGCGGGAGAATTTACATCACATGCTTTTGATGATTATTGCATGTCTGTGGGGATTGTTGTAGAACACCCTGTTGCTCATGTACACACACAAAATGGCTTAGCCGAGTCGTTGATCAAACGCCTACAGCTAATAGCTAGACCATTAATAATGAGGACAAAACTCCCTGTTTCTATTTGGGGTCATGCAATTATGCATGCTGGATCATTAATCCGTGTGAGACCAAGTGCAAATCATAAATACTCTCCCACACAACTTGTTTCTGGAATGAGCCAAATATCTCTCACCTTAGAATTTTTGGGTGTGCTGTGTATGTTCCTATTGCACCGCCACAACGCACAAAAATGGGCCCCCGAAGAAGGTTGGGAATATATGTTGGATATGAAACGTCTTCCATCATAAGATACCTTGAACCTTTAACAGGTGATGTATTTACAGCACGTTTTGCTTATTGCCATTTTAACGAGACAATGTTCCCGGCATTAGGGGGAGAAATGAAAAGGCAAGAAAGAGATATATCATGGTGTGTGCCATCATTGTTACACTTAGACCCAAGATCAAAACAAAGTGAGACAGAGGTTCAAAAAATAATACATCTACAAGAAATTGCAAATCAGTTACCTGATGCATTTACTGATATAAACAGGGTCACTAAATCTCATATACCAGCTGCTAATGCTCCAGCTCGAATTGAGATTCCAAGCAAGCAAAACCATAATAATGCAGCTCATGAATCTCAAAAACGTATAAAACGTGGAAGGCCAATCGGTTCAAAGGATAAAAATCCTCGAAAAAGAAAGGGTTCTGAGAAGGATACTGACCCTAAGGAAGGAATGATTGACAAAACCTTCCCTCAGGAAAGAATAAATGATATAACATTTCCTCGGGAAGAAATAAATGATTCCAATAAAGAATTATCAATAAACTATGGTAAATCACATATAATGTGGGATCGAGATGAAATGGAAAATATTGATGATATATTTTCTTATTCTGTAGCAAGCGATATCATGGAAGAAAATGATGACCTTGAACCAAAATCTGTAGATGATTGTAAAAATCGACAAGATTGGAACAAATGGAAAGATGCTATGCAAGCTGAATTAAACTCACTAAACAATCGAAAGGTTTTTGGACCTATTGTCATTACACCAAAGTCAATGAAACCTGTAGGATATAAATGGGTTTTTGTGAGAAAACGAAATGAGAAAAATGAAGTTACAATATACAAAGCAAGACTTGTAGCTCAAGGTTTTTCTCAGAGGCCAGGAATTGACTATGAAGAAACGTATTCTCCTGTTATGGATGCTATTACGTTTAGATATTTAATCAGCTTAGCAGTCTCTAAAAAGTTAGAGATGCGTCTTATAGATGTTGTCACAGCTTAACTTGTATGGATCACTAGATAGTGACATCTATATGAAAATTCCCGAAGGATTTAAACTCCCCGATGCAATAAGCTCAAAGCCTAAGGAAATGTATTCCATCAAATTACAAAGATCCTTGTATGGACTGAAACAATCTGGAAGGATGTGGTACAATCGTTTGAGTGATTATTTGATAAGCAAAGGATACACAAATAATCTTATTTGTCCATGTGTCTTCATCAAGAAGACAACATCAGGATATGTGATCATAGCTGTGTATGTTGACGATCTAAATTTAATTGGGACACAAAAAGAAATTAATGAAGCAATTGCTCTTTTAAAGAAAGAATTCGAAATGAAAGATCTTGGAAAAACCAAATATTGTCTTGGTTTACAAATTGAGCATATGCATATACTTGTGCATCAGTCAACTTATACTGGGAAACTCTTAAAACATTTCAATATGGACAAAGCAAATCCTTTAAGCACACTGATGGTTGTTAGATCACTCAATGTTGACAATGATCCATTTCGTCCTTGCGAAGATAATGAAGAGATTCTTGGTCCCGAAGTACCATACCTCAGTGCAATTGGAGCACTTATGTATCTTACTAACTGTACAAGACCTGACATTTCTTTTGCAGTTAATTTATTGGCAAGATTCAGTTCATCCCCTACTAAAAGACATTGGAATGGCATTAAACATATTTTTCGGTATTTAAAAGGAACTGTTGATTTAGGTTTATTTTATTCTAACGATTCAAAAGAAGGGTTAGTTGGTTATGCAGATGCAGGTTATTTATCTGATCCCCATAAAGCAAAATCTCAAACTGGATACGTATTTAAGAATGGAGGAACTGCGATTTCATGGCGTTCTCAGAAACAAACACTCATTGCAACATCTTCAAATCATGCTGAAGTCATTGCATTGCATGAAGCTTCAAGAGAATGTGTATGGTTAAGATCTATGTCACGACACATATTGATTTCTTGTGGTCTAGAGAAAGATCGAATCCCAACTCCTATCTATGAAGATAATGCAGCTTGTGTCTCGCAAATGAAGGAAGGGTATATCAAAAGTGACAGAACGAAGCATATACCACCAAGATACTTTGAGTATACTCGGGACCTTATTAAAGAAAATCAGGTTGAGATGAGATATGTCAAATCCAGCAACAACTCAGCTGATCTTTTCACAAAAGCACTTCACACAGCAATATTCAGAAAACATGTCCATGATATTGGCATGCGCCATGTACGAACAATGTAACGACCTGCAACTTGAGGGGGAGCTATCTACTGCACTCTTTTTCCCTTAGCTAAAGCTTTTTCCCATTGGGTTTTTCTTTAGCAAGGTTTTTAATGAGGCAGTACTTCAAGACCCCGAAGTTTTGAAAAGGTGTCATCCAAGGGGGAGTGTTGTGAAACCACCGACGATTTTACAAGTTGTATAACACCTTTTCACATTTGTCAAAAGTCTTGGCCACATGAACACTCCACATAAGTGTTATGAAAGTGTCGGTAAGACACATCCATGTGATGGATGCCAAATTTTCAATCCCAACTATATGAACATGTCCCCCAAATAGTATTACCTTTTTGTATATATATCTATCTTTGTAATCTAAGAAGACATCATCAAAATTTACTGAATCATACATTTTCTTATTCTCTTGTTTTGTTATCTTCAAGTTCTCATATTATACTAATAATATTGTTATAGTTAGAGCTAATATTATAACAGACTTTAAATTTTAACTGAAGCAAATAATAATAAATGAATAACGTTGTGGCTTTCTTTGAAACTTGAAACATAATTTAAACTAACGTTATTGTAAAGGGTGGCATTACATAAAAATAATAGGGATATTGGTCTTTAATACTCCTAACTTTCACTCGTTGAATGATAACACTCTCAATTTTCTATTTGTTACCCACTCCCAACTTTCACCATATTTGTTTATGGCACTCTTGAACTTAACGGACCTTAACTTCGTTAATTTTTCTTGCTGATGTGGAATTTGTTATTAATAAAAATTTGGTTGTGTGTCCCATATTTCTTCAACATGTTACATCTTCACCCACTTTCAACAATTCAAAACCTTAAATCTCAAAAACCCGCCACCATTCCATCGTCCACCATTCACTGCTGCCACTCCACCACCCAAAGTGACCAAAATCTCTACCCACCGCCACTATCAGCGTCATCAGAATCCTTTGCTCGTCGTAAAAAAAACGAGTTGCAGGTTTCCGGCAGCATATCCATCATTTCACCGCCACCGCCACAACAACCACAGCCTCTATCCTCCGCCACCACCGGCGTCACACCCAACCACCTTTCGGAACCGTCTCTAGCCGGAAAAATGAGTTGTAGGTTTCCGGCGAATACCATCTTCATCGTCTCTTCGCCGGTGCACAATCTCCATGATCTCCATCGTTTTATGATGGCAATGGTTATTCGTACAACCTAGTGGCCAGACCCACCACCTACTTTTATATTAATAAAAAATTCCATGTTAGCAAGAAAACTAACGGAGTTAGGGTTCGTTAAGTTGGGAGTGCCAGAAACAAATATTATGAAAGCTGGGAGTGGTGGGTAACATATCGGAAGTTGAGAGTGTTATCATCCAATTAGTGAAAGTTATTAGTATTAAAAACCAATATCCCAAAATAATAAACAAAACTTTGAAGTATTTTAATAAAGTCATTATAATATTTTCTATCTTGTAAAATCACTCTTAACATTTATTGTCTTTCTAATCTTGTGATTTTTTTTAATTAATCGTTTGTTTATGTTTACAGTTGATGCTAATTACTGTTACTTTATAGTTTATAAGTTTATGTTAAAAACAGTTTATCTATAGTAGCTATTTGGGTTATGGGTCCTCAACTTATTTTTTTGTTAATCATTTATTTATAAATGAACTATTAAATCCTTTTTGTGTTAATTCTTTATTTGTTTATGTTAATTTGGTTGTTTATTAATATTTTAAAAAGAAACGCGTGCATCTTAAAGTGAAAATCCATCTAATAATTACTTTAATGTTATCTATCATTTGTTGCTTTTATCCCACCCAGTTTGACTAAATAGTGTTTTTGTTGTAGTTGCAACTATTGTCAAATATCTCCAGTTTCATTCTGAGAAGTAAGAACACATATAGCTCGTGCAATACAATATCTATATTAAAATTGCTTTAATGAAATGATTGATTAGACATTTAAATTTGTATATTTTTGGCTGATTACCAAAAACATGACTTCACTTTTGAATTACAGTTAAAATGAAGAGAATAAAGTTGGTGACGTATTTAAATTTGTCCTTTATGTAACATGATGATGAGATATACACAAACAAGCTTACGTTGCCTATATATTTGCTTCACTTGATTTCATATTTTCATAGCCTCCTATTAGCCTTAGAATTAATATTATAAGATATGTCAACTTTCCCGGTTTCGAGTGCTTCCTTTCCTTCATCTTTCTCACCATCGGTTGTTGATGTCAAATGCAACACTGTGAATTTCAATGCTAGCATATGGGGGGATCAGTTTCTTACATATGATGAGGTTTTTCTGTCACTACTTAACTGATTGCTTAATTAACGGTCCTCTTTAGTAAGAAAATCATCTTCTAATTAAGTTCTTTTGTAAATGCAGCCAGAAGATTTAGTGATGGAGAAACAAGTTATTGGAGAGCTCAAAGAAGTTAGAAAAGAGCTAATGATCAAAGAATCCACTAATGATTCAATGCAGCATATGAAGTTAATACAACTTATTGATGTAGTCCAAGTGTCCAACGCCTTGGCATTGGCTATCATTTCGAAGTAGAGATCGAGGAAGCATTGCAACATATCTATGCTACGTATGGCGAAAAATATATCGATCATAAAAACCTACAAAACATTCACTTTGGTTTCGACTCCTTCGACAACAAGGCTTCAAGGTTTCATCAAGTATATAGTAACAAGTTTAGAGCCATACTAACTTGAAGATGATGTATGATAATGCCTTCTTTAAGATAATTATTAGAATATAACATATAAAAGCCAATAAGGTTAATGTCTAAATTCATCCATTGTCACTTTACATAATATTTTTTTAAACATCAAACTCAAAATCCTTTTCCATTGCTCTTGTTGGGAATTTGAACCCACAATGCATGTAGCATTAACATGAGGACTTGCATGTTACAGGGATATTCAAAAACCATATGGATGAGATGGGAAATTTTAAGAAATCCTTATGTGATGATGCTTAAGGAATGCTTGCTTTGTATGAAGCATCATATATGAGGGTAGAAGGCGAAAAAATACTAGACGACGCCCTTGAGTTCACTAAAACACACCTTGCTATCATAGCAAAGGATACTTCTTGTGACTCTTTATTAAGAACCCAAATACAACAGGCACTAAAACAACCTCTCCGGAAAAGATTGCAAAGGCTAGAGGCCGTGCGTTACATCCCTATTTACGAACAAGAAGCTTCCCATAATGAGGTCTTAGTGAAGCTTGCAAAGACAGCTTTTAATGTTCTTCAATCATGCACAAGAAGGAACTTAGCCAAAGTTGCAAGTACATGCAAACATACTAATTGCTTAAATGAATAAGAAAACATACTAATTACATAGCTAGCTTGATCCATCATAGAGCGCTTATAACGTTTTATGTTGTGATGATTTCTCATACTAATTTCATTAATCAGTTTTTTACATTAATCATTTGTGTTAGGTGGTGGAAGGACTTGGACTTGCAAACAAAACTACCTTATGTTCGGGACAGGTTGATAGAAGCCTATTTTATGATATTGGCAATCTATTTCGAGCCTCAATATTCTCGAACTAGAATGTTCCTGATCAAAACTTGCACGTGGTTAATCGTTTTAGATGATACATTCGATAATTATGGTACTTATGAAGAACTTAAGATCTTTACTGATGCTGTTGAAAAGTACCTAGCATTTTATATTGTTATTCTTTTACACTAATATTGTTTGATCGCTTTGACTTATTAATTGTATGATCACGTGTAGATGGTCATTAAGCTGCTTGGATATGCTTCCGGAATATATGAAACTAGTATATGAACAACTTTTGTATCATCACCAAGATATGGATGAATTACTTAAAAAGGAAGGGAAAGCATACCAGATCCTGTAATAACCAAACAAAAAAATAGCAATAATAATAATAAATAAATAAATAGTAAGCATAAATTTTGATTCAAACTAGATCGGTCCCTAAAATTGTGGCTTAGTGGTAGGAGGCTTGGATCTTCTTCTGTGAAGACCCAAGATCGAATCTTACTTATGTCATATTTAGGTAAATATTGGCAATAAAATATTTGAACTAGGCATTTTGCAAAGATTGTCAGCTCAAACTCAGAGCCCACCCGGATTTTCGTGCCACCGTATGTTACACCAAAGAGTTAAGTTTCTAAACTACCAAGTTAAAGATCACAATTCTAATATCACTTAGATATAAATATGAGATTTATGTGCCTCCATAGTTTTTACAATGCATTCAATATAAATTAAAATAAGTAACTTAATTACGATTCAACTTTCAATTAAATAGAATGAATCATATAATAATTATCAATATAATAACATATGATAACTAGTACAATGAATGTTCACGGAAATCACGCGCCACACACACGTCTTGAGACATGAAGCTAGCTACCATCCTCATGTCACCTGAGAACAATCACATGCTACCAACAAGCTAGGCTCATGTTACCAACCTCCGTCCACACGCCGCGCGCACCTCACACATGCCGTCCACAAACCCTACTCCGGACTTCATCTCGCCAACCGTGATAATAAGTTTGAAACTCCTAATATAAATCATTGTAAAATTTCAGTGCAAATCCCATCTCATCTAACTTCCCTTAATTCATCTCTATTTATACTCTGTTACAAGAATCCAACGATCGACGACTCCGACTCTCTGGCGAAATCAAAATAAAACCAACACTAAAATAATACCATTATTACCTATCTTCAACTTTTTACTAACTTCTGAGTTCACCCTTATATTCCGAAACCCCATGCATTGCTCGAACCAAATTTCCGATCAACATATTCTTTTTCTAGCGAACTATTGAAGAAGACATATCAACAGCAAGGTTTATGTTATTATTTATTGTTTCACCATTTGATTCATTTTGAACCTAGATAAAAAGGTTAAGTTAAACACTTGGTCAAGATTCGACATTCATTTGTTGCACCTCGTTTAAATCTTCAAAACCCAAACTTTATTGAATAAATTATCTACTAATTTATATGGTTGTTAAAGTAGGTGGATAAGACAACTTTTTTTTCTTGAAAACTGACATCCACCATGACTTTGTTAAATCCATTATTAAGAAACTTTAAGCATAGAAATAATAATAATAATAATAATAATAATAATAATAATAAAGAAATTAAGCAGCCCGGGATTGATTTCTATTCCATCTGTATTTATTTATATTTTATTATTATTATTTATTAAAACCTAATTTCATAATACATGACATAAACTATTATTCTTTAGTAATAGTAAATCTCACAAGATCTAATCATGGACTACATATTTAAACTATTGTAGTATAAATAATAACAATAACGACATAAGTAATAAAACTTGGATATATTAGTTTCCTGTATAATATACTAAATATCTAAAACTGATATTACAGAATTTAGTAATTGTGCTTTGGTACAACAAATATAATTCTAAAGAAATATAATTTACATGTAGAATTGGCAAACGCTTATAAAACAAATCGGTATTACTTGGGAGTACTAAAGGTACGGATCATTACCCCCACTCTTTATTGCTTTCATATTCAATTGATATAAACCTATTGAGTTAATATATTATTTATAACTCTTCACGTCTTGAATTATCAATTCACTTGGATGTCCGTTGAATTCCAATTCTGATTAAACATTGAATTTAGCTTTCATGTCATGCAATATTATTATGTTTGATTATACTCATTATCGCATGTTCCGATATATGTTATGAAATTATGCTTGCTATGAGTTATATGAATAAGTTCATTTGTATTCTGATACCCTGAGTGTCGCTTCTCGTGGAGTGTCCCACGAGCATGTTGTTGCGGCACCGACAACATGTGCACCACCCGTGACGGTGAGATCAGTTCACGGCGTCTCTTAAGTACAATTGGTACATATGACTATTAGGAGTCGTATGGATCGGTCATAGGATTAATATTAAGGAGATGGATAGCGGGTATGCCAACTCGCCATCTCATGTGATAAATATGCAGGAGTAGCTACCTGTATGTTGTCACATTTTGTGTTCCCTCATTGGTACATCCGTATGATACGATTTATTTTATTTAAGTCACTTTGCATCGTATCATTATCATAAGTTCAATCTAAATTACGTTTCATTAAATCATATTGAGCCTATTATTCCGTACTGAGCATTCGGCTCATTCCGTCGTTTTTATTTTTTTTACAGGTACACAGGTTACTATGGGCGGGGTTAAGAGAGAAGAATAAAGCATCAGGATCATAATAAAATATCTGTTAACCGTACTAGTTTGTAAAATAGTCTTAAGCCTACCTTATCAAATGTATTATAAGTTTGACAAGAAAATAAATAAAATCATGTCTTTTGTTCAGAAACCTTTTTTATTGTGACACGTCAGCCCATCCGGGCCGGGGTGTTACAGCTATGGTATTAGAGCAAAAGGCTCTTTCATGTAGAAAACTTAAACATAGTAATTAAGGCCTGTGAGGAATGGGTAGAATATAGGATATGATTAAGTTAGAAATAGTTATGATATTCTAATCCTTGCGTCTATTCTTTTAGATGCCTCCTCGTCGTCAGCCTCGTAGAAATGTTCGCACTGACCGCCAACACAACGAAACTGCCTCTAACGAAACCCCAGTTATCCAAATGTTATTGCTGCTGTTAACCAAGCTATTTCCGGTTTGCTTCCAAACCTTGTTGCCCAAACTGTTGAAGTCGTTATTCAACAAACTCGTCCCCCAGAACACACCAATGGTAATCACAATTCTGGTCCTGCCACGGGTGAGAACACATAAACAACAATTCTAATGGTATACACATGTGGATCGAGAAATTCCAAAAGCAAAAGCCGAAGTCTTTCAGTCATGCAACTAATCCCATCGAAGCAAGAAACTGGATAGCCCATATTGAGAAGATCTTTGATGTTCTTGGAGTTGCGGATCAGTACAAGGTTAGGTTGGAAACCTACAAACCGGAAGATGACGCACAAACTTGGTGGGAAGGATATAAACAAGTTAAAGGAGGAGATGTTTATGTTGCTAATCTTTCATGGGTCGATTTTCGCACCATCTTCTATGATAAGTACTTTTCTACCACTGATAAGGAAGCTTATATTAGGGAATACTCTGTTATCCGACAAGGAAATGATAAACATGCTTTGGAATTCATTACTCGATTCTCAAGATTAGCTAATATTGTGGGAGATTCCGCAGGGTTAGCAGAAGCCCAAGCAGAAAAATGTAAATGGGCAGTTAGTGATCGAATTCGGAAGTCGATTATGTATATGAAATTCAAGGATATTACCGAAGTGGCTGATGCAATCAAAACTTTTGAGCTCGAAAGAAAAGAGTTCTTATCTCGAACTGGCGAAAACAAAAAGAGAGACAGGGTAGGACAACTTAAGCAATCTACCGGCCAACCATCCACTATGACACAACCCCAAGATTGTTGGGTTTTAGCATCTATTTTAGAGTATTAGTTGAAACATTTTTACTAATCTAGCAACGGAAGCATGATAATATTTACAACCTATTGTTAATTTTATGAAACATACCAATATGTAACAAGGCTAAAACCCGAAATAGGATCAATCTACAAGAACAATAGGCTAACAATATGTAAAATATAATAACTCTTTTACCTCAAAAGAGTAGGATGATATGAAGAGGAAGATGGGCTAGCCTCCAAGAGTAGGATGCCTCAAGAGGTGATACCCACGAGCAACACCGGACGAGTGTTAGGACGAGAACACGAGAAACCGACCACCCGAGCCCTCCTTCCTTTCCTTGTTTCGGCCGAACCTTAGGGAGAGGGAGAGAGGAGAGTTTTTTATTGCACTTCAATTTGAAAGACAAGACAAGTTTGCATGTGTAGCTAGTGGGTGTTTATATCAAAAAAATGTCCAAGAGTCACAACACAATATTGGTTTGTTGGGGTGGTGGTGGGTCCCACCCAACCGGCCACACTCTCTCTTGTTTTTTTTTTTTTTTTTTTTTTTTGTTTCATTTATATATATATATAAAACTAGCCTACACTATTATAAAACTATTTTATAATCTTTTCTTAATTATTTAACCAATTAAATAATTAAATAAATAAATAATCCAAATTATTTATTTTAATCTTTCAAGTGCAATTTTTCAGAAAAACCGATTTCCTAAACTTTGTGTTCGGTATTCGTTTAAAGATCATATCTTAAACAAATACAATCCGGTGTCTATCTAGCTCGTTATTGGGTATGACCCGACTTGGATCAAGCACAGTTAGCCACATTAATCTAAATAAGTGTCTCGGGCATACGAAATTCCAACAATCTCCCACTTGAACGAGATACGTAGATAATTAATGCTAGTGGTGAATCCCGCCTAACTCGGTCCACCACCCCTAATGTGTTTGACGAAGTGTCATTCAATAACATCATCCTCTCCAAGTACCCTACTTGAAAATGATTTAGGTGAATCAATCATTATATCCCTTTGTTACTAGATGTCATGTTGGATCTAAGAGACATAGGCGATCATTCTCTTTACAATTCAACTTTATCAGGCCTTAGACATCTAAACTCTCAACACATAAGAGGAACAAATTCCATCTTGACTGTATACGCCTCTCACTATCACTTTATACTCCACCTGAGTTCATCCTTATGTACCATCTTTTACGAATAGCGAAGGGCAGAGTCAAAGTGTAATACTTGGTGAAAATCAAGACCCAGTATACATCTCAGGTCTAAGGATAATATGAAATTCTCCTTTACTCAAAATTACTAATGATCAGGTCCATTGACTCCATGTAGTAATATTGAGAGCGGGTCAGTCCAATATTCGTATCCCACAAATATCTATGAACCTTGGCAGCAAACCTATGCTCCATATTCATTCCTTATGAATATCCACCAATCCTAGTTCATAATAGTCTTGCTTCATATTTGTTCCCACAAATGTGATCGACTACGGACTTTTAGAATAAGATAACTTATTCATGGATTAAACATGCAAAATTAGAATTTAACTCAAGATTCCATAATCATATAAAAGAGTTAAATTACAAAAGTCTTTTAAACGTAAATACAAAATAGATCAAATCCAATTACTAGAATATCGGAGTCCTAAGCCACTCGCATGACGCTCATGTTTCGGTCTTTCTAGGAGCTTCGTGAATGGATCCGCAAGATTTTGATCAGTTCCAACTTTGCGAATACATATCTTTCCTTTTTCAACTTCATCCCTTATGTAGTTGAATCTCCGCTCTATGTGCCTTGTCTTTTGGTGCGAACGAGGTTCCTTGATTTGTGCAATCGCACCCTCGTTGTCACAAAAGATTTCTAGGGGGTCTTGAATGGAAGAGACCACCCCTAGATCAGTAATGAATTTCTTCAACCATGCAGCTTCCTGAGCTGCCAATGAAGCGGCGATGTATTCTGATTCTGTAGTGGATAATGCTACCACTTCCTGTTTTGAGCTCTTCCAAGAGACAGCTCCTCCATTAAGAGTGAACACATACCCAGACTGTGATCGAGAATCATCTCGATCAGTTTGGAAGCTCGCATCCGTGTAACCTTTTATAGCGAGTTCCTCCTCACCAGATCCATATATCAGAAACATATCCTTAGTTCTCCTAAGGTATTTCAATATGCTCTTAACAGCCATCCAATGACTGTTTCCTGGATTCTGTTGATATCTGCTTGTCATGCTCAAAGCGCATGACACATCCGGTCTAGTACATATCATCGCATACATGATGGATCCTATAGCAGAAGCATATGGGATTTGTTTCATCGTCTCTTGCTCACCCTTTGAGCTTGGACATTGAGCTGAACTCAATATGGTCCCTCTTTGAATAGGTACAAAACCTTTCTTGGAGTTTTCCATCTTGAACCTTTTCAAGATCTTATCAATGTATGTACTTTGGTTCAAACCTATCAAGCGCCTTGACCTATCCCTATAGATCTTTATTCCCAAAATATAGGCAGCTTCACCAAGATCCTTGATGGAAAATCTACTTCCAAGCCAAGCCTTAACGCTTTCCATGGTTGGAATGTCATTTCCAAATAGTAGAATGTCATCGACATACAATACTAAGAAGGTAATTATACTCCCACTAGCTTTCTTATACACACAAGCCTCATCAGCGTTTTTGATGAACCCAAAACTTTTGATTTCTTCATCAAAACGATGATTCCAAGTTCTAGATGCTTGTTTCAATCCATAGATTGATTTCTTTAACTTGCATACTTTATTAGGATGTTTTGGATCGACAAAACCTTCAGGCTGAACCATATAGACATCTTCCTCAAGATATCCATTTAGGAAAGCGGTCTTGACATCCATTTGCCAGATTTCATAATCATAATGTGCAGCTATGGCAAATAATATCCTAATAGACTTAAGCATTGCCACAGGCGAAAAAGTTTCATCATAATCAACCCCTTGAGTTTGAGTGAAACCCTTAGCTACAAGTCTTGCTTTATAAGTATCCAAGTTTCCATGCATATCAGTTTTCCTTTTGAAAACCCACTTACTTCCAACAGCTTTGGAGTTGAGTGGTGGTTCAACCAATTCCCAAACTCGGTTGTCATACATGGATTGCATCTCAACATTCATGGCTTCAAGCCATTTGTCACAATCATTCTTGGACATTGCATCACGGTATGTGGTCGGTTCATCCGAATCTACCACGTAGCAACCTTCTACAAAAAATCCATATTTTTCAGGTGGATTGCTAATTCTACCAGATCTGCGAACGTTTTGTGTGTTTTGATCAACCACTTGATCACTTTCAACAACCTCTTGTTGAGTGCTAGTATCAACCAATTGTGTATCATCTTGTGATTCTTGATCCTCATCAAATTTCACTGTTCTACTATTAGTTCCTTCCTCAAGGAACTTAGTTTCCAAGAACTTACCCTTTCGAGCAATAATAACATTTTGCTCACTAGGATCGTAAAAGTAATATCCTAAATCATCTTTAGGATAACCTATAAAGATACACTTAGTGGATCGGACTTCTAATTTGTTTGGGGTGTATTGCTTTACATAAGCTTCACAACCCCAAACTTTTAAGAATGATAGCGATGGAGCCTTTCCATGCCATACTTCAAAAGGTGTCTTCTCCACTTTCTTGGTTGGAGCCATATTCAATATGCGAACAGCGGAAAGTAAAGCATAGCCCCAAAATGATAGAGGTAAAGTGCTTCTAGCCATCATTGATCGAACCATATCTAATAGGGTACGATTTCTCCTTTCAGACACACCATTATGTTGTGGTGTTCCAGGTGGAGTAAGTTGTGAAATAATTCCACAACTCTTAAGATGATCTTGAAAAACACCACTTAGATATTCTCCTCCTCTATCACTACGAAGTACTTTGATTGTTGTTTTGAGTTGTCTTTCTACTTCAGCTTTGAAGTCTTTGAACATTTCAAAAGCTTCATCTTTGTGTTTCATTAAGTACACATAACCATATCGACTATAATCGTCAATAAAGGTAATGAAGTATCTTTCACCATTCCTAGTCATTGGTCTAAAAGGACCACATACATCCGAATGTATGATACCTAATAATTCTTTTGACCTTTCAAAAGTTTTATTAAAGGGTTGCTTTGTCATTTTGCCTTGTAAACAAGATTCACATACATCAAATGAATCAAACTCATTGGTTTCTAGAATACCACTCTTGCGAAGAGTTTGCATGCGATTCTTGCTTATATGTCCAAGGCGACAATGCCAAAGATAGGAATCACCCAAGTCCTTCTTGAGTTTCTTGGTGTTGACATTATACATTGAACTACTATGTGACATACCACTTTGATCTATTTCATATATACCATTCATGGGTATAGCTTTAAAGTAAAATATGCCATTCATCAAAACATGAATATCATAATCAATAAACTTAAGATCAAAGCCACATTGTTTTAAAAGGGACACGGAAATAATGTTTCTCCTTAACTTAGGAGCATACAAAACATTTTTCAAAATTACTTCCAAACCACTTGGAAGCTTTAACATGTAGTCTCCTTGAGCTTGGACTTCAACTCTTGCTCCATTGCCCATAAAGAGACTAATGTCCCCTTTGTTGAGTTGCTTACTTCTTTTGAACCCCTGCAACAAATTGCAAATGTGAGTTCCACATCCGGTATCAAGTACCCATGTATTTGAAGAAATAACATTTAGTTCAACATATATAGTAAAGATAATACCTGAGGTTTGCTCCGCATCCCTCTTATCTTTTAACGCTTTGAGATAGGTCGGACAATTCCTTTTCCAATGACCTATCTCTCCACACTCAAAGCATGGATCTTGCGTCGCAACCTTTTGCTTCTTTTCCTTCGGTTTGTAGGGCGTGATGGCTTTCCTCTTTCCCTTTCCTTGGACGTGGCCCTTGCCCTTAGCAACACTTGCTTTGGGGTTGAAGTTATGTCCCCTTTTGCCTTCATTGATTGTTAGAACGGGTAAAACCCTTTTACCCATTCCCGCTTCGGCCGTTCTTAGCATTGCGTGAAGCTCACCAATGCTTTTGTCCCATCCATTCATGTTATAATTCATGACAAAAGTTTCAAACCTTTTGGTTAATGAGTTGAGGATCAAATCCGTAGCCAACTCATTAGACACGGGACAATTCAACCTATTAAGCTTTTCAATGTAGCTTTTCATCTTTAGGACATAAGATGAGACGCTTTGGGTTTCCTCCATACGACATGCATGAAACGCTCGAACCGTTTCGAAACGTTCCGCTCTAGCTTGTTGAAGGAACATTTCCTTCAATTGAGTTATCATGTCGTATGCCCCATGATGCTCGAAATCCTTTTGGATTTCGGGAATCATAGTTGCTAACATGAGGCAAGAGGCTTGTACCGAATCTTTGGTGTACGTGACCCAATCGTTATAAGCCTCCTCATCTTCCACGTTAGGCTCGTCGGGAATGGGATCGTCTAAGACATATGATATCTCTTCTTGCTTGAGAACTATTCTCAAGTTGCGATACCAATCCATAAAGTTATTATGGTTTAGACGATCCTTTTCAAGGATGGTTCTTAAGGATAGGTTACGGGTGTTATGGGTAGAGGTGTTTGCATTGTTAGCGGCCATCTACAAAATTTAACAAAGTTCTATTTTAGTATTATAAACAATTTTAATTATTAATACCCTTTTATACCACATTTTAAATAATAATTAAATTCTTAGAATCCAACGATAAATCAAATTTCGGTTAGGTGACCTTTATCCCGTCATTTGATTTAACAAGGTAGTCAACCTTGACAATTGCAACCCTTTGCAACTTCTAGAGGTATGGGACCATTCGAAATCCTTATTTCGTGTTGGCATGTTTATCCCATCAACACCATTGGATCCCATGCTTAGGTGACCTTTATCACATGGTTTCCAATTCAAGTCGTCCTACTTGCATAAACATGTAAGATTAACATACAAGTGGTTAGGTGACCTTTATCCCACAAATATGTTAATATTACCCTAAGTATATTAGTTTGCTTGAAATGGTTAGGTGACCTTTATCCCATTTAAAGTTCCCTAATACGTTAAGTGTTATACAAAAGGATGGTGTTTAGACTTGTTTCCTTGGTAATTAAGAAAAAGGGATTTTAAGTTTTCCAATATTCTAGATTTAGGAAACTTATTTACCATGTTCTAACATGCATTTAGTAACATGGTTAAATGAAAACGATTTTCACCGGTTCTAATTATAATAAAACCATTTTTATTATAGGCGTGAGACGGCTATTTAATTATTTTATAAATACTACGTGTCACGTCAATTACCAATAATTATTAGAACCCATTTTATATGTTTGTTTTATAAGATCTATGTGACGGATTGATATCCTATATCTACCATTCAAACACAATCAAACAAGCATACAAACACCATAAGGTCAACCATAAACACGAGCCTCTAAGCGGACCACACTTGTTGGCCGAAACAAGTGTGTGTCCTAGTCTTATCCTAAGGGACATAACATGACACAAGGATGAGTGATATGCTCCCACTTGATCTTGCATCCAATGCTACAAGTGTCTCCTCTTTAATTTGTTGTGATTTCAACTTGGGCTTTTTAGTGGGCCTTGGACTTCCATAAGCTTCCTTGGGCCTAAAAGGTAAATTTGGGCTTTAATGGGCTTTGAATCCCAAATCGGCTTGTGAGGCCCAATTAACCCAAATAAGCCCAATAGGCCCAATCCACCAAAATCTTGTAATTCTTCAATTTACAACAAATATATCCTAATACATTTGGTCTAAAATAAAGAAAATTACAAACAACCTATTTACTATTACAACCATTTGTAAAAATAAATACAAGCCATAATTACTATTACATTCCAAATGAGTAATAATATAGATAAATCACAACACACAATCACAACATCCACATCGGTCTAGGCTCGGTTTGGGGACTAACTTACAAATAAATACATATCCAAATATATATTTAAAGACTAAAAAAAAACCCCTCACGGTTGTTATTGGGCTTCGGCCCAACAAAAGTTATTGGGCTTCGGCCCAATTAAAAAAAAACGCCGGCCCAAAGGGCTTCGGCCCATTTTAACCTCACGGCCCAAATGGGTTTCGGCCCATT
Source organism: Bidens hawaiensis (assembly GCF_021521415.1). Classification (NCBI taxonomy): domain Eukaryota; kingdom Viridiplantae; phylum Streptophyta; class Magnoliopsida; order Asterales; family Asteraceae; genus Bidens; species Bidens hawaiensis. The sequence goes on along the minus strand of NW_027496457.1, from coordinate 46,782 downwards.
TGGCCAAAAAACAAATTTTTTTTTTTTTTTTTTTTTTTTTTTGAACTTTAACATCCATATGTTAAGATCTTGGGTTTTATAAAATCTCATGCATGTTAATTTTATAAAACCAAAGGGGAAAAACTAAAAGTAAACCTATGTCCTTGTAACCGGCTCTTGATGCCAATTGTTGGGTTTTAGCATCTATTTTAGAGTATTAGTTGAAACATTTTTACTAATCTAGCAACGGAAGCATGATAATATTTACAACCTATTGTTAATTTTATGAAACATACCAATATGTAACAAGGCTAAAACCCGAAATAGGATCAATCTACAAGAACAATAGGCTAACAATATGTAAAATATAATAACTCTTTTACCTCAAAAGAGTAGGATGATATGAAGAGGAAGATGGGCTAGCCTCCAAGAGTAGGATGCCTCAAGAGGTGATACCCACGAGCAACACCGGACGAGTGTTAGGACGAGAACACGAGAAACCGACCACCCGAGCCCTCCTTCCTTTCCTTGTTTCGGCCGAACCTTAGGGAGAGGGAGAGAGGAGAGTTTTTTATTGCACTTCAATTTGAAAGACAAGACAAGTTTGCATGTGTAGCTAGTGGGTGTTTATATCAAAAAAATGTCCAAGAGTCACAACACAATATTGGTTTGTTGGGGTGGTGGTGGGTCCCACCCAACCGGCCACACTCTCTCTTTTTTTTTTTTTTTTTTTTTTTTTTTGTTTCATTTATATATATATATAAAACTAGCCTACACTATTATAAAACTATTTTATAATCTTTTCTTAATTATTTAACCAATTAAATAATTAAATAAATAAATAATCCAAATTATTTATTTTAATCTTTCAAGTGCAATTTTTCAGAAAAACCGATTTCCTAAACTTTGTGTTCGGTATTCGTTTAAAGATCATATCTTAAACAAATACAATCCGGTGTCTATCTAGCTCGTTATTGGGTATGACCCGACTTGGATCAAGCACAGTTAGCCACATTAATCTAAATAAGTGTCTCGGGCATACGAAATTCCAACAAAGATCGCAAGGTACAAGCGAATAGAAACTCTGGAAATCAAACACGCCCTTGGCAGTCTAGACCACAGAACCAGAAACCCATTCAAAATCAAATTCATCTATACGTAGAACCTATCAAAGCTCAACCTTGAATCAGTATATAAACCCTAATCAAACTTTACATCCTCTATGCAAAACTTGTGGTAAGAGACATCAAGGCATATGTCGCCAAGGTACAGGGGCATGCTTTAGATGTGGTGAAACTGGGCACATGATCAAGAATTTTCCTAAGCAAGACACCAAAAAGAAAATCGGAGGAAATGTTGCACTACCCAACACTGGAGGAAGAGTGTTTACACTTTCTACTACTGATGCTAAAAATGCCCCAGGTACGGTATCTGGCACTCTTCAGGTTGGTGAACATAGTATCTATGTGCTCTTCGATACAGGAGCAACCCATTCTGTAGTATCTAACTCGTTTACTAAGTATCTTACGATTAGGCCCACTCCATTGAATCATATTTTGACAATTTCTACTCCGATGAATGATTCATTCTTAATCACTAGTGTATATAAAGATTGTCCTATTCGTGTCGAATCTGTTGTGTATAACGCAAACCTTTATCCGATGCATATGTCTGACTTCGATGTTATTCTTGGTATAGATTGGTTATCTCAACACCATGTTACTATTGATTGTTATTCTCGACGTTTTATTTTCGGTGATCTTCAGCGTCCAGATTTTATATATCACAGAACTCCACCCCGTAAATCTCTTAAGATTATTTCTGCACTTAAAGCCCAGAAATTTCTATCACACGGTTGTGAAGTATTTCTAGCATCGGTCAAATCTGATTCATATGCGGAACCAACCATAGATAGGCATCCAGTTGTATGTGAATATGCAGATGTATTCCCAAAAGAAATACCTGGCCTTCCACCAGACCGTGAAGTAGAATTCAACATTGATCTCATTCCTGGCGCCGAACCTATTTCTAAAGCACCATATCGTATGGCACCCCTGGAACTGAAAGAACTCAAGGAACAACTGCAAGAGTTGTTGAATCTAGGATTCATTCGACCAAGTGTCTCACCTTGGGGCGCGCCAGTCTTGTTTGTAAAGAAGAAAGACGGGACAATGCGATTATGCATAGATTATCGAGAACTATTTTCTATTCACCCAGGATCTACGAAGATGTATCGAGACTTACGGCAAAACTTTTGGTGGGATGGAATGAAGGAAGACGTTGCTCAATATGTAAGTAAATGTCTCACCTGCCAGCAAGTGAAAATTAAACATCAACGAGCAAGCGGATTATTACAGCCTTTGGATATCCCAATCTGGAAGTGGGATGAAATTACAATGGATTTTGTTACTGGATTGCCCAAGACATTCAAGAAAAACGATGTTATATGGGTTGTAGTCGATAGATTGTCTAAATCGGCTCATTTCATACCGATTCAGCAAAAGTTTTCGGTTAGCCAGTTATCTGAAGTTTTTCTTCAAGAAATTATTCGACTCCATGGTACGCCATCTTCAATTGTTTCGGATAGAGACCCACGTTTCACATCACGATTTTGGAAAGGTTTTCAAAATGCTTGGGGTACGCGTCTGAAATTCAGTACGGCTTTTCATCTACAAACTGATGGGCAATCAGAGCGCACGATTCAAACCAAGGAAGACATGCTCCAAGCATGTGCACTGGAATGGTCCGGAATCTTGGACGAATATTTATGCCTTGTTGAGTTCGCTTACAACAATAGTTGGCAAGCAAGTATCGATATGGCTCCATTCGAATTATTATATGGTCGTAAATGTCGAGCACCTATATGTTGGGAGGAAGTCGGAGAAAAGATTATTGAAGGACCAGAGCTAGTCCAGGTTACTAATGAAAAAGTCACCATTGCACAAGAGAAACTAAAAGAGGCTCAGAGTAGGCAAAAGAGTTATGCAGATCAACATAGGCGAGCACTCAAATTCAATGTTGGCGACCATGTCTTTTTAAAAGTATCACCTTGGCACAGCATTCGCAGATTTGGAACTAAAGGAAAACTCAGTCCTCGTTTCATTGGCCCCTTTGAAATCCTTGATAGAATCGGAGAAGTTTCATACCGGCTAGCGTTACCACCACAACTCTCTCATGTTCATAATGTTTTTCACGTGTCTTTGTTAAGAGGATACAACTATCATCCTCTCCATGTCATTAGTTTTCCCTCACTTACAATTCATGAAGACTTATCTTACGAAGAGGAACCAGAAGCCATTTTAGACCGACAAGAAAGAATCATGCGTAAGAAAGTAATTCCGTTTGTTAAAGTCCTTTGGAAAAATCACTCTGAACGTGAAGCTACGTGGGAAACGGAAGAGTCAATTCGTTCTTTATACCCTAGTTTGTTCGAGCAATAAAACTTATAATCCAGGTAATTATGAACCATATTTTTTTATCTATATAATTAAATCTTCCATTTACGTATGTTCTGAATTTCAGATCAATAAATTTCGAGGACAGAATTTCTTTTAAGGGGGTAATAGTTGTAATAACCAAACAAAAAAATAGCAATAATAATAATAAATAAAAAAATAAATAAATAGTAAACATAAATTTTGATTCAAACTAGAGTGGTCCCCAAATTGTGGCCTAGTGATAGGAGGCTTGGATCTTCTTCAGTTGAGACCCATGATCGAATCTCACTTGTGTCATATTTGGGTAAATATTAGCAATAAAAGATTTGAACTAGACATTTTGCAAAGGTTGTCAGTTCAAACTCAAAGCCCACCCAGGTTTTCTTGGCACCGTATGTTACACCAGAGAGTTAAGTTACTAAACTAACAAGTTAAAGGTCACAATTCTAATATCACTTAGATATAAATATGAGATTTATGTGCCTCCATAGTTTTTACAATGCATTCAATATAAATTATAAATAAGTAACTTAATTACGTTTCAACTTTCAATTAAATAGAATGAATCATATAATAATTATCAATATAATAACATATAATAACTACTACAATGAATGTTCATGGAAATCACGCGCCACACACACGTCTTGAGACATGAAGCAAGCTACCATCCTCATGTCACCTGAGAACAATCACATGCTACCAACAAGCTAGGCGCATGTTACCAACCTCCATCCACACGCTGCGCGCACCTCACACATGCCGTCCACAAATCCTACTCCGGACGTCATCTCGCCAACCGTGATAATAAGTTTGAAACTCCTACTATAAATCATTGTAAAATTTCAGTGCGAATCCCATCTCATCTAACTTCCCTTCATTCATCTATATTTATACTCTGTTACAAGAATCCGACGATCAACGACTCCGACTCTCTGGCGAAATCAAAATAAAACCAACACTAAAATAATACCATTATTACCTATCTTCAACTTTTTACTAACTTCTGAGTTCACCCTTATATTCCGAAACCCCATACATAGCTCGAACAAAATTTCTGATCAACATATTCGTTTTCTAGCGAAATATTGAAGAAGACATATCAACAGCAAGGTTTATGTTATTATTTTATTGTTTCACCATTTGACTCATTTTGAACCTAGATAAAACGGTTAAGTTAAACACTTGGTCAAGATTCGACATTCAGTTGTTGCACCTCGTTTAAATCTTCAAAACCCAAACTTTATTGAATAAATTATCTACTAATTTATATGGTTGTTAAAGTAGGTGGATAAGACAACTTTTGTTTTTTTGAAAACTGACATCCACCATGACTTTGTTAAATCCATCATTAAGAAACTTTAAGCATAGAAATAACAATAATAATAATAATAATAATAATAGTAAAGAAATTAAGCAGCCCGGGATTAATTTCTTTTTCATCTGTATTTATTTGTATTTTATTATTATTTATTAAAACCTAATTTTATAATACATGACAGACCCATGCACACTCCTACGGTGAACATACCCCTTTGGCCGTATTAGAAAAATTCAGAACGTGCCACGCGAAAACTCTAGGGACATCAAATTGATCCGATTCTTTCATAGGGTCATAAAATATTCGATGCAGGTATCCAGGAAAAAAAATATGGTCAGACTCGGTGAATAGCCCCATACTCAGTTTTTTCGGGCTGATGGTGAACATACCCCTTTAACCGTAGTTGAAAAATTTCAAACGTGCCACGAGAAAGCTCTAGGGACATCAAATTGATCCCATTCTTTTGTAGGGTCATAAAACATTCGATGCAGGTCTCCAGGACCAAAAATATGGTCAGATTCGGTGAATAGCCCCATACTCAGTTTTTTCGGGCTGACGATGAGCATACCTCTTTGGCCGTAGTAGCAAAATTTCAAACGTGCCACGAGAAAGCTCTAGGGACATCAAATTGATCTGATTCTTTCGTAGGGTCATAAAAAATTTGATGCAGGTCTCCAGGACCAAAAATATGGTCAGATTCGGTGAATAGCTCCATACTCAGTTTTTTCGGGCTGACGGTGAACATACCCCTTTGGCGGTAGTAGCAAAATTTCAAACGTGCCACGAGAAAGCTCTAGGGACATCAAATTTTTCCGATTCTTTCGTAGTGTCATAAAAAATTTGATGCAGGTCTCCAGGACCGAAAATATGGTCAGATTCGGTGAATAGCTCCATACTCAGTTTTTTTGGGCTGACGGTGAACATACCCCTTTGGCCGTTGTAGCAAAATTTCAAACGGGCCACTGGAAAGCTCTAGAGACATCAAATTGATCCGATTCATTCGTAGGGTCATAAAATATTTGATGGAGGTGTACAAGACCGAAAATATGGTCAGATTCAGTGAATAACTCCATACTTAGTTTTTTCCGCCCCAAACCGACCCATGCACACTCCTACGGTGAACATACCCCTTTGGCCGTAGTAGAAAAATTCCGAACGTGCAACGCGAAAACTCTAGGAACATCAAATTGATCTGATTCTTTCATAGGGTCATAAAATATTCGATGCAGGTATCCAGGAAAGAAAATATGGTCAGACTCGGTGAATAGCCCCATACTCAGTTTTTTCGGGCTGATGATGAACATACCCCTTTGGCCGTAGTTACAAAATTTCAAACGTGCCACGAGAAAGCTCTAGGGACATCAAATTGATCCGATTCTTTTGTAGGGTCATAAAACATTCGATGCAGGTCTCCAGGACCAAAAATATGGTCAGATTCGGTGAATAGCCCCATACTCAGTTTTTTCGGGCTGACGATGAGCATACCCCTTGGCCGTAGTAGCAAAATTTCAAACGTGCCACGAGAAAGCTCTAGGGACATCAAATTGATCCGATTCTTTCGTAGGGTCATAAAAAATTTGATGCAGGTCTTCAGGACCGAAAATATGGTCAGATTCGGTGAATAGCTTCATACTCAGTTTTTTCGGGCTGACGGTGAACATACCCCTTTGGCGGTAGTAGCAAAATTTCAAACGTGCCACGAGAAAGCTCTAGGGACATCAAATTTTTCCGATTCTTTCGTAGTGTCATAAAAAATTTGATGCAGGTCTCCAGGACCGAAAATATGGTCAGATTCGGTGAATAGCTCCATACTCAGTTTTTTTGGGCTGACGGTGAACATACCCGTTTGGCCGTTGTAGCAAAATTTCAAACGGGCCACTGGAAAGCTCGAGAGACATGAAATTGATCCGATTCATTCGTAGGGTCATAAAATATTTGATGGAGTTCTACAAGACCGAAAATATGGTCAGATTCAGTGAATAGCTACATACTTAGTTTTTTCCGCCCCAAACCGACCCATGCACACTCCTACGGTGAACATACCCCTTTGGCCGTAGTAGAAAAATTCCGAACGTGCAACGCGAAAACTCTAGGAACATCAAATTGATCTGATTCTTTCATAGGGTCATAAAATATTCGATGTAGGTCTCCAGGAAAGAAAATATGGTCAGACTCGGTAAATAACCCCATACTCAGTTTTTTCGGGCTGATGATGAACATACCCCTTTGGCCGTAGTTACAAAATTTCAAACGTGCCACGAGAAAGCTCTAGGGACATCAAATTGATCCGATTCTTTTGTAGGGTCATAAAACATTCGATGCAGGTCTCCAGGACCAAAAATATGGTCAGATTCGGTGAATAGCCCCATACTCAGTTTTTTCGAGCTGACGATGAGCATACCCCTTGGCCGTAGTAGCAAAATTTCAAACGTGCCACGAGAAAGCTCTAGGGACATCAAATTGATCCGATTCTTTCGTAGGGTCATAAAAAATTTGATGCAGGTCTTCAGGACCGAAAATATGGTCAGATTCGGTGAATAGCTTCATACTCAGTTTTTTCGGGCTGACGGTGAACATACCCCTTCGGCCGTAGTAGCAAAATTTCAAACGTGCCACGAGAAAGCTCTAAGGACATCAAATTTTTCCGATTCTTTTGTAGGGTAATAAAAAATTTGATGTAGGTCTCCAGGACCGAAAATATGGTCAGATTCGGTGAATAGCTCCATACTCAGTTTTTTCGGGCTGACGGTGAACATACCCTTTTGGCCGTAGTAGCAAAATTTCGAACGGGCCACTGGAAAGCTCGAGAGACATGAAATTGATCCGATTCATTCGTAGGGTCATAAAATATTTGATGGAGTTCTACAAGACCGAAAATATGGTCAGATTCAGTGAATAGCTCCATACTTAGTTTTTCCGCCCCAAACCGACCCATGCACTCTCCTACGGTGAACATACCCCTTTGGCCGTAATAGAAAAAATCCGAACGTGCAACGCGAAAACTCTAGGAACATCAAATTGATCTGATTCTTTCATAGGGTCATAAAATATTCGATGCAGGTCTCCATGAAAGAAAATATGGTCAGACTCGTTAAATAGCCCCATACTCAGTTTTTTCGGGCTGACGGACATCTTATTGATCCGATTCTTTCGTAGGGTCATAAAAAATTTGACGCAGGTCTCCAGGGCCGAAAATATGGTCAGTTCGGTGAATAGCTCCATACTTAGTTTTTTGGGGCTGACGGTGTACATACCCCTTTGGCCGTAGTAGCAAAATTTTGAACGGGCCACTGAAAAGCTCTAGGGACATCAAATTGATCCGATTCTTTCGTAGGGTCATCAAATATTTGATGGAGGTCTCCATGACCGAAAATACGGTCAGATTCGGTGAATAGCTCCATACTCAGTTTTTTCGGGCTGACGGTGAACAAACCCCTTTGGCCGTAGGAGCAAAATTTCGAAAGAGTCACTGGAAAGCTTTAGGGACATCAAATTGATCCAATTATTTCATAGGGTCATAAAATATTCGATACAGGTCTCCAGGACCGAAAATATAGTCGGATTCGGTGAATAGCCCCATACTCAATTTTTTCGGGCTGACGGTGAGCATACCCCTTTGGCCGTATTAGAAAAATTCCGAACGTGCCACGCGAAAACTCTAGGGACATCAAATTGATCCGATTATTTCATAGGGTCATAAAATATTCGATGCAGGTCTCTAGGAAAGAAAATATGGTCAGACTCGGTGAATAGCCCCATACTCAGTTTTTTCGGGCTGATGGTGAACATACCCCTTTAACCGTAGTTGCAAAATTTCAAACGTGCCACGAGAAAGCTCTAGGGACATCAAATTGATCCGATTATTTTGTAGGGTGATAAAACATTCGATGCAGGTCTCCAGGACCAAAAATATGGTCAGATACGGTGAATAGCCCCATACTCAGTTTTTTCGGGCTGACGATGAGCATACCTTTTTGGCCGTAATAGAAAAATTTCAAACGTGCCACGATAAAGCTCTAGGGACATCAAACTGATCCGATTCTTTCGTAGGGTCATAAAAAATTTGATGCAGGTCTCCAGGACCGAAAATATGGTCAGATTCGGTGAATAGCCCCATACTTAGTTTTTTTGGGCTGACGATGAGCATACCCCTTGGCCGTAGTAGCAAAATTTCAAACGTGCCACGAGAAAGCTCTAGGGACATCAAATTGATCCGATTATTTTGTAGGGTGATAAAACATTCGATGCAGGTCTCCAGGACCAAAAATATGGTCAGATTCGGTGAATAGCCCCATACTCAGTTTTTTCGGGCTGACGATGAGCATACCCCATTGGCCGTAGTAGAAAAATTTCAAACGTGCCACGAGAAAGCTCTAGGGACATCAAATTGATCCGATTATTTTGTAGGGTGATAAAACATTCGATGCAGGTCTCCAGGACCAAAAATATGGTCAGATTCGGTGAATAGCCCCATACTCAGTTTTTTCGGGCTGACGATGAGCATACCCCTTTGGCCGTAGTAGAAAAATTTCAAACGTGCCACGAGAAAGCTCTAGGGACATCAAATTGATCCGATTCTTTCGTAGGGTTATAAAAAATTTGATGCAGTTCTCCAGGACCGAAAATATGGTCAGATTCGGTGAATATCCCCATACTCAGTTTTTTCGGGCTGACGATGAGCATACCCCTTGGCCGTAGTTGAAAAATTTCAAACGTGCCTCGAGAAAGCTCTAGGGACATCAAATTGATCAGATTCTTTCGTAGGGTCATAAAAAATTTGATGCAGGTCTCCAGGACCGAAAATATGGTCAGATTCGGTGAATAGCCCCATACTCAGTTTTTTCGGGCTGACGATGAGCATACCCCTTGGCCGTAGTTGCAAAATTTCAAACGTGCCACGAGAAAGCTCTAGGGACATCAAATTGATCCGATTCTTTTGTAGGGTCATAAAAAATTTGATGCAGGTCTCCAGGACCGAAAATATGGTCAGATTCGGTGAATAGCCCCATACACAGTTTTTTCGGGCTGACGATGAGCATACCCCTTGGCCGTAGTAGCCAAATTTCAAACGTGCCACGAGAAAGCTCTAGGGACATCAAATTGATCCGATTCTTTCGTTGGGTCATAAAAAATTTGATGCAGGTCTCCAGGACCGAAAATATGGTCAGATTCGGTGAATAGCTCCATACTCAGTTTTTTCGGGCTGACGATGAGCATACCCCTTTGGCCGTAGTAGCGAAATTTCAAACGTGCCACGAGAAAGCTCTAGGGACATCAAATTGATCCGATTCTTTCGTAGGGTCATAAAAAATTTGATGCAGGTCTCCAGGACCGAAAATATGGTCAGATTCGGTGAATAGCTCCATACTCAGTTTTTTCGGGCTGACGGTGAACATACCTCTTTGGCCGTAGTAGCAAAATTTCGAACGGGCCACTGAAAAGCTCTAGGGACATCAAATTGATCCGATTCTTTCGTAGGGTCATAAAATATTTGATGGAGGTCTCCATGGCCGAAAATACGGTCAGATTCGGTGAATAGCTCCATACTCAGTTTTTTTCGGGCTGACGGTGAACAAACCCCTTTGGCCGTAGGAGCAAAATTTCGAAAGAGCCACTGGAAAGCTCTAGGGACATAAAATTGATCCAATTATTTAATAGGGTCATAAAATATTCGATGCAGGTCTCCAGGACCGAAAATATAGTCGGATTCGGTGAATAGCCACATACTCAGTTTTTTCGGGCTGACGGTGAGCATACCCCTTTGGCCGTATTAGAAAAATTCCGAACGTGCCACGCGAAAACTATAGGGACATAAAATTGATCCGATTCTTTTATAGGGTCATAAAATATTACAGTCCCCAAGGTGTAGCATCAGTTCCAGACAACCGCTCAAGTTCAAGTAAAGGCTTTTGTCCTAGGAAGAAAGGCTCGAAAGCCTAAAGCTATGATGTAGGTCTCCAGGAAAGAAAATATGGTCAGACTCGGTGAATAGCCCCATACTCAGTTTTTTCGGGCTGATGGTGAACATACCCCTTTAACCGTAGTTGCAAAATTTCAAACGTGCCACGAGAAAGCTCAAGGGACATCAAATTGATCCGATTCTTTTGTAGGGTTATAAAACATTCGATACAGGTCTCCAGGACCAAAAATATGGTCAGATTCGGTGAATACCCCATACTCAGTTTTTTCGGGCTGACGATGAGCATCCCCCTTGGCCGTAGTAGCAAAATTTCAAACGTGCCACGAGAAAGCTCTAGGGACATCAAATTGATCAGATTCTTTCATAGGGTCATAAAAAATTTGATGCAGGTCTCCAGGACCGAAAATATGGTCAGATTCGGTGAATAGCTCCATACTCAGTTTTTTCGGGCTGACGGTGAACATACCCCTTTGGCGGTAGTAGCAAAATTTCAAACGTGCCACGAGAAAGCTCTAGGGAAATCAAATTTTTCCGATTCTTTCGTAGGGTCATAAAAAATTTGATGCAGGTCTACAAGACCGAAAATATGGTCAGATTCGGTGAATAGCTCCATACTCAGTTTTTTTGGCTTGACGGTGAACATACCCCTTTGGCCGTAGTAGCAAAATTTCAAACGGGCCAATGGAAAGCTCTAGAGACATCAAATTGATCCGATTCATTCGTAGGGTCATAAAATATTCGATGCAGGTCTACAAGACCGAAAATATGGTCAGATTCAGTGAATAGCTCCATACTTGGTTTTTTTCCGTCCCAAACCGACCCATGCACACTCCTACGGTGAACATACCCCTTTGGCCGTAGTAGAAAAATTCCGAACGTGCAACGCGAAAACTCTAGGAACATCAAATTGATCTGATTCTTTCATAGGGTCATAAAATATTCGATGCAGGTCTCCAGGAAAGAAAATATGGTCAGACTCGGTGAATAGCCCCATACTCAGTTTTTTCGGGCTGTTGGTGAACAAACCCCTTTGGCCGTAGGAGCAAAATTTCGAAAGAGCTACTGGAAAGCTCTAGGGACATCAAATTGATCCAATTATTTCGTAGGGTCATAAAATATTCGATGCAGGTCTCCAGGACCGAAAATATAGTCGGATTCGGTGAATAGCCCCATACTCAGTTTTTTCGGGCTGACGGTGAACATACCTCTTTGGCCGTAGTAGCAAAATTTCGAACGGGCCACTGAAAAGCTCTAGGGACATCAAATTGATCCGATTCTTTCGTAGGGTCATAAAATATTTGATGGAGGTCTCCATGGCCGAAAATACGGTCAGATTCGGTGAATAGCTCCATACTCAGTTTTTTCGGGCTGACGGTGAACAAACCCCTTTGGCCGTAGGAGCAAAATTTCGAAAGAGCCACTGGAAAGCTCTAGGGACATCAAATTGATCCAATTATTTAATAGGGTCATAAAATATTCGATGCAGGTCTCCAGGACCGAAAATATAGTCGGATTCGGTGAATAGCCACATACTCAGTTTTTTCGGGCTGACGGTGAGCATACCCCTTTGGCCGTATTAGAAAAATTCCGAACGTGCCACGCGAAAACTATAGGGACATAAAATTGATCCGATTCTTTTATAGGGTCATAAAATATTACAGTCCCCAAGGTGTAGCATCAGTTCCAGACAACCGCTCAAGTTCAAGTAAAGGCTTCTGTCCTAGGAAGAAAGGCTCGAAAGCCTAAAGCTATGATGTAGGTCTCCAGGAAAGAAAATAAGGTCAGACTCGGTGAATAGCCCCATGCTCAGTTTTTTCGGGCTGATGGTGAACATATCCCTTTAACCGTAGTTGCAAAATTTCAAACGTGCCACGAGAAACCTCAAGGGACATCAAATTGATCCGATTCTTTTGTAGGGTTATAAAACATTCGATACAGGTTTCCAGGACCAAAAATATGGTCAGATTCGGTGAATACCCCATACTCAGTTTTTTCGGGCTGACGATGAGCATCCCCCTTGGCCGTAGTAGCAAAATTTCAAACGTGCCACGAGAAAGCTCTAGGGACATCAAATTGATCAGATTCTTTCATAGGGTCATAAAAAATTTGATGCAGGTCTCCAGGACCGAAAATATGGTCAGATTCGGTGAATAGCTCCATACTCAGTTTTTTCGGGCTGACGGTGAACATACCCCTTTGGCGGTAGTAGCAAAATTTCAAACGTGCCACGAGAAAGCTCTAGGGAAATCAAATTTTTCCGATTCTTTCGTAGGGTCATAAAAAATTTGATGCAGGTCTACAAGACCGAAAATATGGTCAGATTCGGTGAATAGCTCCATACTCAGTTTTTTTGGCTTGACGGTGAACATACCCCTTTGGCCGTAGTAGCAAAATTTCAAACGGGCCAATGGAAAGCTCTAGAGACATCAAATTGATCCGATTCATTCGTAGGGTCATAAAATATTCGATGCAGGTCTACAAGACCGAAAATATGGTCAGATTCAGTGAATAGCTCCATACTTGGTTTTTTTCCGTCCCAAACCGACCCATGCACACTCCTACGGTGAACATACCCCTTTGGCCGTAGTAGAAAAATTCCGAACGTGCAACGCGAAAACTCTAGGAACATCAAATTGATCTGATTTTTTCATAGGGTCATAAAATATTCGATGCAGGTCTACAAGACCGAAAATATGGTCAGATTCAGTGAATAGCTCCATACTTGGTTTTTTTCCGCCCCAAACCGACCCATGCACACTCCTACGGTGAACATACCCCTTTGGCCGTAGTAGAAAAATTCCGAACGTGCAACGCGAAAACTCTAGGAACATCAAATTGATCTGATTCTTTCATAGGGTCATAAAATATTCGATGCAGGTCTCCAGGAAAGAAAATATGGTCAGACTCGGTGAATAGCCCCATACTCAGTTTTTTCGGGCTGTTGGTGAACAAACCCCTTTGGCCGTAGGAGCAAAATTTCGAAAGAGCTACTGGAAAGCTCTAGGGACATCAAATTGATCCAATTATTTTGTAGGGTCATAAAATATTCGATGCAGGTCTCCAGGACCGAAAATATAGTCGGATTCGGTGAATAGCCCCATACTCAGTTTTTTCGGGCTGACGGTGAGCATAACCCTTTGGCCGTATTAGAAAAATTCCGAACATGCCACGCGAAAACTCTTGGGACATCAAATTGATCTGATTCTTTCATAGGGTCATAAAATATTCGATGCAGGTCTCCAGGAAAGAAAATATGGTTAGACTCGGTAAATAGCCCTATACTCAGTTTTTTCGGGCTAATGATGAACATACCCCTTTGGCCGTAGTTACAAAATTTCAAACGTGCCACGAGAAATCTCTAGGGACATCAAATTGATCCGATTCTTTTGTAGGGTCATAAAACATTCGATCCAGGTCTCCAGGACAAAAAATATGGTCAGATTCGGTGAATAGCCCCATACTCAGTTTTTTCGGGCTGACGATGAGCATACCCCTTTGGCCGTAGTAGCAAAATTTCAAACGTGCCACGAGAAAGCTCTAGGGATATCAAATTGATCCGATTCTTTCGTAGGGTCATAAAAAATTTGATGCAGGTCTCCAGGACCGAAAATATGGTCAGATTCGGTGAATAGCTCCATACTCAGTTTTTTCGGGCTGACGGTGAACATACCCCTTTGGTCGTAGTAGCAAAATTTCAAACGTGCCACGAGAAAGCTCTAGGGACATCAAATTTTTTCGATTCTTTCGTAGGGTCATAAAAAATTTGATGCAGGTCTCCAGGACCGAAAATATGGTCAGATTCGATGAATAGCTCCATACTCAGTTTTTTTGGGCTGACGGTGAACATACCCCTTTGGCCGTAGTAGCAAAATATCAAACGGGCCACTGGAAAGCTCTAGAGAAATCAAATTGTTCCGATTCATTCGTAGGGTCATAAAATATTTGATGGAGGTTTACAAGACCGAAAATATGGTCAGATTTAGTGAATAGCTCCATACTTAGTTTTTTTCCGCCCCAAAGAGACCCATGCACACTCCTACAGTGAACATACCCCTTTGGCCGTAGTAGAAAAATTCCGAACGTGCCACGCGAAAACTCTAGGAACATCAAATTGATCTGATTCTTTCATAGGGTCATAAAATATTCGATGCAGTTCTCCAGGAAAGAAAATATGGTCAGACTCGGTAAATAGCCCCATACTCAGTTTTTTCGGGCTGATGATGAACATACCCCTTTGGCCGTAGTTACAAAATTTCAAACGTGCCACGAGAAAGCTCTAGGGACATCAAATTGATCCGATTATTTTGTAGGGTCATAAAACATTCGATGCAGGTCTCCAGGACAAAAAATATGGTCAGATTCGGTGAATAGCCCATACTCAGTTTTTTCGGGCTGACGATGAGCATACCCCTTGGCCGTAGTAACAAAATTTCAAACGTGCCATGAGAAAGCCCTAGAGACATCAAATTGAACCGATTTTTTCGTAGGGTCATAAAAAATTTGATGCAGGTATCTAGGACCGAAAATATGGTCAGATTCGGTGAATAGCTCCATACTCAGTTTTTTCGGGCTGACGATGAGTATACCCCTTTGGCCGTAGTAGCAAAATTTCAAACGTGCCACGAGAAAGCTCTAGGGACATCAAATTGATCCGATTCTTTCGTATGGTCATAAAAAATTTGATGCAGGTCTTCAGGACCGAAAATATGGTCAGATTCGGTGAATAGCTCCATACTCAGTTTTTTCGGGCTGACGGTGAACATACCCCTTTGGCCGTAGTAGCAAAATTTCAAACGTGCCACGAGAAAGCTCTAGGGACATCAAATTTTTCCGATTCTTTCGTAGGGTCATAAAAAATTTGATGCAGGTCTCCATGACCGAAAATATGGTCAGATTCGGTGAATAGCTCCAAACTCAGTTTTTTTGGGCTGACGGTGAACATACCTCTTTGGCCGTAGTAGCAAAATTTCAAACGGGCCACTGGAAAGCTCTAGAGACATCAAATTGATCCGATTCATTCGTAGGGTCATAAAATATTTGATGGAGGTCTACAAGACCGAAAATATGGTCAGATTCAGTGAATAGCTCCATACTTAGTTTTTTTCCGCCCCAAACCGACCCATGCACACTCCTACGGTGAACATACCCCTTTGGCCGTCGTAGAAAATTTCCGAACGTGCCACGCGAAAACTCTAGGAACATCAAATTGATCTGATTCTTTCATAGGGTCATAAAATATTCGATGCAGGTCTCCAGGAAAGAAAATATGGTCAGACTCGGTAAATAGCCCCGTACTCAGTTTTTTCGGGCTGATGATGAACATACCCCTTTGGCCGTAGTTACAAAATTTCAAACGTGCCACGAGTAAGCTCTAGGGACATCAAATTGATCCGATTCTTTTGTAGGGTCATAAAACATTCGATGCAGGTCTCCAGGACCAAAAATATGGTCAGATTCGGTGAATAGCCCCATACTCAGTTGTCAGGTCGTTTCGGATCGGATCTTAATCAATCATGTCATAACTCACACAAAATTAATCGTGTTGACAAGCGAGTTAATGACGGGTTACTATGTTTAGAAAGATGACCGTTTGTTAAAAGCCGAATCAATAACAAACATACGGTTGCAGTGAATATTCAAAATACGAAGACACACGAAGGATTCACTCAAAAGATTTCCATTTATATAACGTTAATCATACAAAAGGATAATCGATTAGGGTTTATGAGGAATCCTAGGACAGCCGTCACACACAAAATATTCTCTTAATTAGTGTGTCGGTATTATCCTCTCTGTATCTCGTGTCTCCTCCTTTTTTTTTGGCGGCGTGCCCTATTTATTCTATTTATAGGCCTGCCAACCTAGGACAGCTGTCATTCCTTCTAGAAACCCTATCCGATAGTACATATTCAATTTACATATTCAAAAATTATACTAAGTGTAAAACAAGTCTTCCGGGTAGGCTTTTCATTAAACTTCAGTCTCCGAGTACGCAGTGTACTCGGCCTTCCTTCAGACTTGGTAAACATAGAAGTGTACTCGGAATCAGTTTCCGGGTAGACTTTACTTAGAGAATATTTTACTAAGTAAAATATTCACCGAGTAGACTTCAATCTTCTTGGACTTATCAAACTTTGCTTGACAAATCCTTACGAGCAACCTTGTTCTTCTATGATCCTGTTCGGCTCATTTTCATTTGAATAACTTATTGATAAGGCGTACTCGGGAGTACATACCTTTCTTGAGCAGAACCTTACTCGATATAACTTAGAGATATTCCATCAACTCATCAAGTATACTCGGACCATAATTATTAAAGAATACCTTGCCCGATCTTCCAATTACTTGGCTTCTCAGACTTGGTTGACCAAACCTTACTCAGAAGAGTAAAATACTTGGTCTTGAAGAACAACCCTGCTTGACAAAGTGAACCTTACTCGGATATGCCAAATAGATGAACCTTACTCGGAAATCACCAAAAAGCATACCTTGCTCGGATATCCACTTAAGAAGACTATTTGAAGAAAACCTTGCCCGGGAGGCAAAATCTCGTACTCGGCTAAGTAAAAGCTTACTCGAAGGTCCAAGGTGTACCCGGGTTCAATACTTAGCAGTTTCTGAGGAGGTTGAGAAGATTCCAATCTTCAATATTCTTCATTTAGGTCAAATCTCCTCATTTGGGTCAAACTCTTGACCCAACAATCTCCCCCTAGATTGGAACACCTCAGCTGACCCAAAGCACTCTAAGGTTACTTACGCTTAGCAAAATACACATCAAATTAAAGTCAAATTTCATAATTAAATTACATAAACAACATTACATATTCAGAAGCTTGTCCGAAGACATTACAAAGCAAAGCCTATTCTATCTCATTTGTCTTTTCCTCTCATTGTAGGCTGCTTGTCTTCTCAGTTGGATCACAGATGCTGCTCTTTCTCTGAATATATTGAGCACTTGGTAGTGAGTGTGTCCTTCTGGTATCACCAAGTCTCTTATATCAGTAAGATCATCATTATGTAGGCATGTCAGATCTGCATCCTTCTTGATTGTTGCCAAGGCCTTCCCATCTGAGTTTCTCAGCACATAGTATCCAGTGTCTTCTTTGTATTCAACTTCTGTAATGACACCGTTCTTCTGCACTGTGTAATTTGGCCTTCTCATCCTTCTTCCCAAGCTTATACAAGTCTCCATGTTGGACAGAGGATTCTGATCTCGGACTCTCATCTGGTAGTTCAGTTCAGCCCTGTCCATTTTCTTCAGTTTTTCTGACCTCTTTGACTTGTGAAGTTGGATCAGTCTCCAACTTCTCTTTTCTTTCAAAAATTTGAACCCATCAGCAGCCTGTTCTTGCAGGTACTTAGATAAGTCATTCATCTGTCTTCCTGCTGATCTGTCCCTGTTCCTGTAATCATACAAGTGAAGTGTGGCCATCCTTCTTAATTGATCTTTATTATACTCACGGAAGTCACTTCTGACCACAATCTCCCTTAGCATTCTGCTCTCTATAATCACTTTCATAGAATCAGTAACTGAATCATAGTACAGCTCTCTGGGTAGATCCACATCAGACTGTGGTCTTGTTCTTTGTTGTACTGAGATGCTTGATTCCCCTCTTCCTGCTTGGCCTCTTCCTCTTTGCAATCTTTGATGGATTGGTGGTCTGAATGGAATTGATTTCTTGGGCTTTTGAGGTCCCAAGTTGAAGGTCTTCACAAATATTGCTTCCACCATCTCAGTAGGAAGGTTTGCAATCTCCACTATGTCATGTCCTGCTGCCTCCAGCTCAATTAACATTTTGATCATTCCTGGAGTTCTTGCTATTCCAGTAGGCACAAATCTGCCATCAGAGTAATATCTAGGATTTTCTCCCTCCCTTAATGCTTTTTCCTATTCATCCTTCTGCAGATAGAAAAGAGTCTTCAAGTCCTCTTTCTCCTACACATTAAAGTCTTCTTCAGTCATCCCTCTCTTGTTTATCATTATGTTTCTTAGGATGCTGATCATTTCCTCATTCTCCCAAGGCATAAATGGTTCAGTTTCTTGTTCAGGTTTGGCATCATCTTGAGGGATAGGAATTTCAACAGGGTTGACTTGCTCCTTTTCCTTCTCCCTTAAGGTCTGAATTCTTCTTTTCTTCTTTGGAGGCTCATTAGATAGTTCTTTTTGAGTTGTGCTCTCAGTATAGACCCTTTTCAACTCTTTCTCTTTCCTTTTGGAATATTGGTCAAATACTGCCTCTTTGCTCAGATTTCTCACAACCTCAGGCTTCATGCCTTTCTCAATCAAATACCCACACATGCCATCATATTTCTTCTTTAATTCTTCCAATTCCATCTTATCATCTTGTTTCACAAACTTTTCTGCAACTATCTCTTTCTCACTGTTATAAAGATCTTGAATTTGTTCAGCAGTGTATTTTTCTAAGGCAGCTTCAGGATAACCTCTGACTTTCAAATAGTTCTTATAATGCTCAGTATTTTTCTTTCTTTTCTCAACCTTCTTTAGGACTTCCTCTGCATTTATTTCAATTATGCCTCTTTGAATATAAGTCATTTCAGCTTGAGGGGTCTCAGCAGTAGAGCTTGTACCAACTTTTTCACCTCCTTGATCAAGGTTGTCATCACCCTCTTCATCAGACTCCTCAGAGTCATCCTCCTCATCATCTGATAGATCAATCATGGCATCTATTTTGGGTTCATTAGAGGCAGGATGCTCTGGTTCAGTAACATTCACATCAGGAACCTCAACCTCAGGGACATCAACATCAGGGACCCCTGGTAATTTTTCTCCTGGTTTCAGTGTTTTCAAGGGGATTGCCCTGATTGGTTCATCATCAGTCTGTTCAGCAAATTTCTTTCTTCTTTGATAGGTCTTTTCATATCTTCTTTCTCCCCAGTTACTAGCAGGGTTCTTTTTCATATCCTCCTTAACCTGTTCTGCCCATTTCTTGGCAGCTGCATATGCAATTGACTCCCCAATCTCTTCAGGTATAATCATGTCAGTGTTAAGATTGGTTGATGGTTCAACAGTCTCCGATTGTTGCTCCTGAAACTTGTTAACCACCTTTCTCAAAGAGTCATCAAACTCTTGAGTTTTGTTCATATTCACCAGAATTTCAATAACCTCTTGATCTGCCACATCTTGAAATATTTCTTTTGCTACATTGGCTTCTTTGATCAATAGGTCCTGCTGTGCCAACTCTTCTTCAGTCAAGGAATGGGCAATTGCTTCCCTTTCCATTGATTCTTTAATAAGTCTTTCTCTCTCAGCAAGAGTAGCAGCAGCAGCAGTATCCACAAAAGTTACATCTTTTTCAACGTATACAGCAGGTTCTTCATCTGTGGCTATCTCTTTACCCTTTTCTTTTCTCTTTCTTAACTGTTCTTCATTTTCTTCTTCATCACTTCCAAACTCATCAATCTCTTTAAATAAGTCTTCCAGTTCAGAGTCATGCTCTACCCTCTTGGAACTAGCTTCTTGATCATCATCTGGCTTAGTGTGTTCTAGTTCCTCAGTAGCAGCACTCACATTCACATTCTCCACACTCATTTCTTCATTCACAATCTCAGTCAACTCTTCTGTCAGCATATTCTCAACATCATCATTGATTACTTCTTCTCTCACATCCATTACAGATTCATCACTATCATCATATTCATTCATGATCCTCATCAAACCATCCATATTTTCAATATCATTCATGACCATATCATTCTCATCTATATTCTCCCCCTGTTTTGGGGCAGCTGAGGTCTTCTCAACCTCCTGCACCTGGGTTCGAATTAACAATTCGGCATCAGCTAACCTTTTTAACAACATTTCATTTTCATTTGTTAGCTCTTCATTCTTTCTACTCAACTCAACATTTTCATCCCTAACCTCCTCAACTCTCCTCTTCAACTCATCATTCTCCAACATTAGTTCAATATTTCTTTGAAGTGTGTTATTTTGTTGGCTTGAGGGTGGGGTTGTAGGGAATGGTTCAAAGGTGGGTTGTTCAGTGATGGATGGGGATTGTGTGTGTTGTGTGGAGGTTTCAGGTTGGTCTAAGTTAAATGATTGAGGTGGTGTTTGATGTGGTGAGGTTGGTGGTGGTGAGTGTGATAGTGTTGAGATTGGTTGTTTAATGTCTCCCCTTTGCTCCCCCTGTTCAGGTGCCATCATCTCCATCTCCGAACCATCTCCACCGTCATTACCATCAACATCATCATCAGAGTCTCCTCCAGCACTCTCATCATCACTCCCTTCTTCCTCCTCTGAGCTCAGCTCAGGCACAGGCATAACAGCCAGATCATGGTTTAATAACCATGGCAGAATTTCAAATGGAATATTTGCATCAAAAGTGTTAGATACACCAGGATTCTTTATTCTCTTGTAGGCATCGGGATCTTGCAGTTTATGGGTGGTTCCAATTGTTGGTAAGTCTTGTAGTGTGCTATTGAATATGATCTGCAGGAATCTCGGGTACTGTAAAAATCTTTTTCTTTCCGGTTTCTTTAGATTCCCCACTAGCCCATCAAAGATCATCTTGGAAAAATTAAATGGCAGATCATAGATTGTTCCAACGGTGGCATTTGCTAGATCAAGACTCATCAGAGTCCATGATCCCTTTCTCGGAGCAAATCCATGTATGTGTGATGAATCAGAAATCTGTACAACATTGGAAATAATCCCTTCTGAAACTGTCCCTCATGGACATTTCCTTGATACCCCAAAGTTTCTCTGAAAATCTTCAACAGATGCTTTGTATCGAAGCTGATGTGATTGTGATCATCGTCATTCAGTCTTAAACATCTTCTGATCAATCTTTCAGTGATCTGTATCTCCTGTCTGGCCACGGTTTCCTCGATTCGTTTTTCATTACCGTCTTCAATAAGCTCTGATGATCTCCAGAAATCCAAGGAGTGATTTCTGTAGATAATCGGGCTTTCAGTGAGAGCAAAGCTAATGTTTGACTGTGCCATCCATAAGATCATTCGAGCCATCGGTTCATTTTCTGGTGTTACTTGTAGTAGTGCGCACATATTGTGCTTTGGCTCAAACACATACTTCGTCTCGTTGTCTGCCATATCTGTAAAACATAAACAAACATATTCAAAGTGAAATTAGACATAAAGTTTAAAACTTTAGACAATTTCAAGTTATAAAAATGAAGAAGAAAGAAAGAAATCTTCAAGAACCTGTTCTTCGACAAATTAATAACCTAAACACATAAACAGAGTGTTTAGTACTCGAATGATCAAGTCACAATAACAATCTAATCGTGATCGGAAAACATAAAATTTTATGCTTACCGAGTCGGAAATTAGTGGCTGATAAAAATTAGGGTTTGGATTAATCTTGAATTCGATAAGTCGATTATTTTTCTTAGTAAGAGAGATTTTGCAGTGGAAGGAGAGAGATAGAGGGAAATAATGTAGAAAAAATTTGCCTAAGTCCCTCTTTTATACATTTTGAAAATGGGTTTTAAATGTTTTTTGTCTTCTTGTGAATTACTAGCTGTCAACCAGTAACGTTATCCACCTGATATATCAAAAACATTTAATCTCATTTAAAATTATAAGAACTTACTCGAAAAATTAATTTATCCAAAGTCTACTCGATCTTCTTCCACTAACAAACCTTACTCGGTCAAACTTTACTCGAAAACTTTTCATTTTGAATGTGAAGTTTGCCCGAATACTTCTCTATTTAAACCTTGCTCGATCAAGTAAATTAATTTAAAGTTAAGATATAATGAAGAAAGCTTACCCGAAATACTTGATTTCTTGAGAAATAAATCGCAAGACAAATAATCAAATATAGTTATCAAATAAACATTCTTATTAAGAATCAATTAAGATCCTCCCAAAAATTTCTCAAATTCAAATTAAAACTTATCTAGCATGAACCCTAAAAATCATAATCACTAACATATTCAAACAACGTATTCATTCAAGTATAAGTCTAAACAATTTCATCATACTAACTCACATATTCAATCAATGCATTCATTCAAGTATGCTTGTATGAAGATTGTGCTCGAGCACTCTTTCAAATGTAAAGTGTGCTCGGACAACAATCTTATGCAAAGTATACCCGAATAACTATCATATAATACAAAGTGTGCTCGAGACCAAATTCTAGCAGACAGTGTACTCGGAAAGTTAGGTTTTGAAAATTACCAAGTATATTGAAGGAACACAAGTGTACCCGAAATATAAAGTGTGCTCGGAAAACAAAGTTTGCCCGAAAACACTTGTAATTTCAAAGAAATCATAAACACATATATCACAGAGCATGCTCGGAATGAAATTAAACACATAAACATTTAAGTGTGCTATATTCTAAAATTTCATAGAGCTTGCTCGAAAATCCTAAGTTAGCACTAAGCTTGCTAGGATAAACACATTCAATCATCAGGTATGCCCTTGTTCGAGGGAACTTATCATATCAAACCATACCCGAAAAATGAAAAACTTAAACAATAACATCTAAGCGTGCCCGGAAAGATTAACAAACCTTTCCTAACAACATATTCACACAAAGCTTACTTGGTGTACTCACTTAAGTTCACAAAGTTTGCTTGAAAACACAATCAGCATATTACATGCATAGCTTATTCGAAGCTAACATAAAACATGCATAGCTTACTCGAAACAAGAATTTCTTGTTAACAGTTAGCTATTTCATCACATAATCATCTCAAGACTTCAAGCTTGCTCGGAAAGTGAGTGCAACAGTGTAAACACTTCAAAGCATGCCCAAAAATCATAATGTTAGTCAAAAATGACTAAGCTTACTCGGAAAGGTTGAAAGCTGTCAAACCTTACCCGAAACAACATATTCACACATAATCAACTGTTCTGTACTCGGAAAGGTTATAATTTAATAACCTTACCCGAAAATACATATTCAAACAGTTTGTGCTCGAGAGGGTTAGAAATCATCAAACCTTACTCGAACTTACATATTCAGCCTATTTTAGGCAAAATGCAACACTTTTTGACTTAAACCACTTTTCAAAGACATTTCTAAGTTATGTATCATTTCTAAACATAGTTTAAGAGCAAATGGTGCATTTAGAGATCAAATTTCAGTTGTACTTCATTTCAAAAACAATTTCTTTTATAAACTGAAAAGATCTCAGGAATGGGATCATATTGACTAAGTAGCTATCTCATTACTTCACTCTCAGCATTATTATGACAACTTAGATAGGTTAACAACAGGTATAAACTTAGCATGATTTTCATCTCTTTGGTGATATGATTAAGGTTCAATTTGAGCATAATGCAATAATGGTCAACACTGTGCTATGATGCCTCATATCTCTTCTCAAAGCTTATTTGGCTTTCCCCAGATCACCCAAATTTGACTCCAACCTTCTGTATTTGGTCAAAAATAGTTTCTTATGACAGAACTTATTGTATTTTTGGACTTTTGTTATTCAAACATATAGAGGTTGAACGTTGGACTTACAGTTAGCAACATGCCTTTCATTCAAGATGAGACATATTTTGTCAACATCTTTGTAGTTCTTGTTGTAACCCTCTTGTTTGATAAAATATTTAAAACACTTATCAACTTTTGGTTGATTTATTCATTCTTCCCCTTGTTTTTGATATTTTCTCAAATTTTCTAAAAACATGTTCTTTGTCATATATATAAAAAAATGTTTCATTTTGGTTGACCAAATAACAACAGGCTTGTGTATGACTGGGTAATCACTTTTCTGCCATATCATTCGGAGAGATTTATCTTGAGACATGCAAAACAACTATGCATCTCCACATAAAGATTAGCATATTCATTATGTTTATATCACCTTAGATTTTACATCATCATGGGAAACTAACCATACATGTTAATGACTATACTAAGGCCTTTTTATCCTAATAATTCCATATGATCAGCTAAGTAGTCAATGTACTATCATTTCCCAAAAAAATACAGTTTAAAATTCAATCACCCCAATATCTCTTCATTATCAGGTTAATGGCTATCCTGTTTGATCAAAAATGGTCAACAGGACCAAACATACATGTGAGTATATGTCCTGTCAAAGTCAGAGTTATTGACATAGTTTTAAGTGAAGGAATAAGAAACAAGTTATAGTTGCCCCAAATGCATTCAGTTTTCAGGTCAATGGCTATCCTTTGAGTCAATTGAGACTTAAGGACCAAACATACACAAGTGCATGTCCTTCCAACTGGGTAAATGACATGATTTTCAGCAAAAACAACTGTTTGAGATCTTTCCCTTTAAAAATCCTTCTTTTAAGCTTCTTAAAAGCTTGAACTGAATAATCTTATCATATCTCTACACCATTAATCAACTTGCTCATGTTTTGATCAAAATATAGTGTTTATGCAAAATTCATTATAAATTTTATTGAATCACTTAATTTTGACATAAAAACACATTTTGACATAAACAGTTGCATCACATACTCAAATCTTAATCATTCTGTCATCATCAAGAAAAACAGACTGTAATCTCATTCAATGTCTATTCTATCTTAACAACTTCAGAAGATCAGATTAAGAACATATTCAAGTAATCATAAACATGTGATTACTCATGACATTATATAAGCAATTAAGCTCACCTAAACAGATCAAATTACTTATCATAACATCAGATCAGTTAACAAGATAGTCAAGAATTGTCATCAATTTAAACAAATTGCACAGATAGTTACTTAACCACCTATCAGTTAACTTCAAAACAGTGACATAATCAAAACATATTCAATCAACATTCAGTTGAAACATATTCAATATGTGTAATCTCTAAGAAAATAATCAGTTATCATAGAGAGACACACATAGAAAACAGTTAAGTCACATAGCATAGAACATACTCAGTAACATATTTAGCAACATATTCAGCAACATATTCAGCAACATATTCAACATGTGTGACCTCTTCTAAAATATTCAAGTAGCACATAGAGGTACACAACTAAGCACACATCCCTAATCAGATTTCATCAGAGTTGATCATCCCCAGGGCTTTCAAAAGAAAGTTGAACCTGGTTCTATCAAGTGGTTTGGTGAATAGGTCAGCCAGATTATCACTTGTATCAACTCTTTGCATTTCAATCAAACCTTTTTCACTACAATCTCTGATAAAGTGATGTCTGATTTCAATATGCTTAGTCTTAGAATGTTGCACAGGATTCTTAACAGTAAAATACGCAGCAGTATTATCAATCAGAATAGGGGTGTTTAGAAAGTTCAAACCATAGTCCAGCATCTGATTCTGAATCCAGAGAACTTGTGCACAACATGCAGATGCAGCAACATATTCAGCTTCTGCAGTGGAGATTGACAATGTGGTCTGTTTCTTGCATTGCCATGACACTAGTCTTTCACCCAAAAACTGGCATCCCCCTGATGTTGACTTTCTACTCATATTGCATCCATCATAATCACTGTCTGTTTATGCAATCAGATCAAAGGATTGGTTCTTTGGATACCAAATCCCTAAGTCTGGTCTTCCCTTCAAATATCTGAATATTCTTTTCACAGCATTCATGTGGGAGACTTTTGGATTTGACTGGAACCTAGCACATACACACACAACAAACATGATATCTGGTCTTGTTGCAGTCAGATACATCAGAGATCCAATCTTTGCTCTGTATTCATGTTCATCAACTTACTCCCCCTTTTCATCAGCTATCATCTTTTCTTTGGTGTCCATTGGAGTTGAGGCAGCCTTGTAATCATGACAGTTGAACTTATTCAGAATGTCCTGCACATACTTAGCTTGGTGAATGAAGATTCCTTCATCCTTTTGTTGAACTTGTAGTCCAAGAAAGAAATTCATTACGCCCATGGAACTCATGCTGTACTTGGACTTCATCACCTCTTCAAACTCCAAACACATATTTTCATTTGTAGATCCAAAGATGATATCATCAACATAGACTTGTACAAGCAGCAAATCTGACCCTTGTCTTTTGTAGAAGAGTGTCTTGTCAATGGCTCCCCTTGTGAAGCCATTTTCAAGTAAATGAGTTGATAACTCATCATACCATGCTCTAGGAGCCTGATGTAAACCATAAAGGGCTTTGTTTAGCTTATACACCCTGTTTGGATACATGGGATCCTCAAAACCTGGTGGTTGAGTCACATACACTTCTTCATCAATCTTTCCATTAAGGAATGCAGATTTGACATCAAGCTAGAATACTTTAATGTTCTTTGAGGCAGCATATGCAAGAAAAATCTTATGGCTTCCAGTCTTGCGACTGGTGCAAACACTTCCTCAAAGTCTATCCCTTCCTTTTGAAGACATCCCAGTGCTACAAGTCTAGCTTTGTTCTTAATCACCAAACCCCTTTCATCCCTTTTGTTTCTGAACACCCATTTGGTTCCTATTGCATATCTGTCATGTGGCTTGTCTACAAGATCCCATACATGTAAATCTCTAAACTGAGCCAATTCCTCTTGCATTGCCTCTACCTAACTATTGTCTTTTAAAGCTTGAGCAATATTCTTTGGTTCTAATTGGGATAGAAAGCAAGAGTACAGACAGATGTTAGCTATCTCAGAATGACTCCTTGTTACTCTTTCATGCAGGTCACCAATGATATTTCCAGCAGGATGATTCTTTTCAACAGTAGGAGTTTGTATTATCATATTTGTAGACAAATTTGTGTCAAGATTTGTTTCATTGATTTTAGGTTCTTCAATGATCAAATCTGCTTCTGCATCATGAAACACTGGTGTTTCATCATTGTGTTGTCTTGAAGTGGATGCACCATTGTTTCCCAGATTCAAACTTTGAAATAAGTCTTGAAATCTTGCTGTTGTTGCAGCTTCTTCATCATTTGTTTTGTTGCCTGTGTCACTCCCATTATGAACATGATCATTTTGTACATCAGTACTATCTTGACTTGTCATTTCCTGATTTTGTTCAATGTCATTGTTTGAGGAGCTATTCACAAAAGTGTATTCCTTTTCTTTCCTGGCAACCTTTTTCCACAATTCTTCTAAGTCCAGTTCTTTCTTCTTATTTTCTTCAATTACACTGGTCTTGTAGAATGTATCATCAAAGTCTTCAGATTAAATCTTGAATGACTTTATCAATTTTTCATGATCAAACAGCCATGTTGCACCACTGACTGTGTTGAATTGATTCTCATTAAAAATAATGTCAGATGACTCTATCACACTCATGTGATCTTTCACATAAACTCTGTAAGCCTTTGAGTGAGTAGAATATCCAACAAAGAAACAGTCTAGTGACTTAGTTTGAAACCTGTTCAAATAGTCTCTAGTGTTCAATAAGAAACATTTGCAGCCAAAGGGCTTGAAGAACTTGATGTAAGGCTTTCTATTGTTGAAAATCTCATATGGAGTTTTATCATGCCTTTTGTTCACAAGCACTCTGTTCTGAACATAACAAGCAGTGTTGATTGCTTCAGCCCAGAATGTGACAGGTAAGTTAGCATCAGCCAACATGGTTCTTGCAGCTTCTATTAGTGTTCTGTTTCTCCTTTCTGCAACACCATTTTGTTCAGGAGTTCTTGGAGCTGAAAATTGTTGCAGTATTCCTTTCATAGCACAAAATTCTTCCATAACTCCATTCTTGAACTCAGTACCATTGTCACTTCTCAGCATCTTCACTTTCTTATTCAGCCTGTTTTCAATCATTGTGACACAACCCTTAATCAACTCAGCAGTCTCATCTTTTGTACTTAGGAAATAAACCCAAGTATATCTTGAATAGTCATCAATGATCACCAAACAGTATCTTTTCTTTCCAATACTTGGTACACTCACAGGACCAAAAAGATCCATGTGAAGTAACTCAAGTGGTTGATCAATTGAGTTGATGAGCTTTGTCTTATGAGTAGACTTGTGTTGTTTTCCCTTCTGACATGAGTCAATTTGATCATCTGACTTAAATTCTCTTGTAGGTAAACCAATCACATGTTCACCCTTAACCAGTCTAGTCATATTCTTTAAGTTCACATGACACAACTTCCTATGCCACAATTTAGATTCATTTTCAGTGGCTTTGGAAACAAAACATGCACCACCTCTTGAAATAGCATCTTTCATATTCAACTCATACAAGTTGCCATTTCTTGGTGCCATCATCATAATCATTTCAGGTGGGATCACAAACTCAGGTTTTAAGATGAAACAATGTGAATCATCAAAACTGACTTTGTAACCCTTATCACACATTTGAGATATACTCAACAAATTGTATTGTAGTCCCTCAACATGAAAGACATTGTCAAAAGACACCTTCCCATTTGTCAATATCCCTTTACCCACAATCTTTCCTCCATTTTCATCACTCCCAAAGGCAACTGGACCCTCATACTTCTCTACATAATTCACAAGTGACCTCTTGTCACAAGTCATGTGCCTAGAACAACCACTATCCATATACCATATATCATTCAATGGAGTGGCCTGTTCCTGCACAAAGAGAAATTTGATTAGTTCAGTGATGAGATGCAAGCTTCTTCAACTTGCAGCTTATCAGTGTCAATTTCAGTGGCAGCTTGGGAAGTGAGTGTAGTAGGTTCAGGATCTTCATGAGTGATCTCCAAGTTGTCTGAATGGTCAGTTTCATAACCACACTCTCTTGGTGTCTTGACAAGTGAAGCTGAATTGTCAAGCTCAACTGAGGCAGTTCTCTTTTCTTATAAGACATAGTCCTTAGATTCTGAGAAGTCTCTTACATCAGTCACAGCTTCAATTTTAGCTTCAGTTCTCGGTTTCCATGTGAAACCTTGTGGTTCATATCCATGTTTTAACAAGAACTTTTCATCACCAGTGAGTCAGCTTGTTTCTTTCTTTGATATACAGTTTTTAGTTTTGATTTCTCACTGCCTGATGATTCTTGTGACTCATCAGACTTGACTGAATGAGTATTTTTGGTAAATTTCAATGACTGGTTTTCCTTTATCACCTGCTTTTGCTTCTGAGGTGATTTACTTCTTCTCACATTTTCAGTCATATGCATCTTCTTCTTTGTCTCAGCCTTCACTTCAACTCTTGTCTCTATTCTATTCACATTTCCCTTTCCCAAATACAAGGCATACTTCTCTTTGTACAAAACAAAATCTTGACCAAACTTTGTTCCATTTGGGACATGAAATGGCTGAAACTTGAGTCTCTCATTACATGAATCAGTATGGTGTCCATATTCATCACACTTTCTACACCACACCTTTCTTTTGAACATCTCATGTTCTTTTGGTCTCCTGAATCTTTCACTTGGTTTGGGCTCTCTTACACCAATTGTCTTTTTGTTTTTCAGATTGTCAAAATCAATTGAGAATGGTACAAACTCAGCCATTCTAATGTCACTTCTTTCCACATTCCCTTTAACAAAGACAACCTTTTTCAAGTTCAGTGGTTGATCATCTTCATTCTCTTTATATCTTGACTTCCTTCTTTCATATTCCTCAACAGTTTCTACCTCACCCACATCAAAGTCTTCAACACTTGAAAAGATAGGATAAATAGGAGTAATATATTCTATATCCATTTCTTCCTTATTTACTTTCCTTTTCTTGTTCTTTTCTAATTTTTCCAAAAACTTTTTGCTTGGAGGTCAGACAGCATTGTAACACACATTCTTCTTTTCACCAATGTCAAAAGAAACATGTTCTCTTTTCATTTGCTCATTCATTCTTTTCATTTTATGTGTAACTGGATGATACTTTGGAAGTTGATCAACAGATTCAGGCTTTCTATATTTTCTTCCTTTTTCAGCAGCTTGAATTTCTTTTTCAGTAATTTGATCACTCAAATCACTCAGATCATCTTGATCCAACTCATCTGAATCAAAGTCATCTTCAGAGACTTGAACTCCAATTGACTTTTCCTCTTTCATTTCTTTCTTCATAACAAATTCACCATCTTCACTCACCTCAACATTCTTGTACAAATCTGCAACATCTTCTTTGTCTTGAAACACATCTTTGAATTGTTGTAGATAAGCACTTCTCTTCTCTTTGTCAACTTGAGGCATAAAGTTGTTGTTGAATGGTGGTGGAACAGCCTTGTACTTTTCATCTTCTTTTACTTTATTCAGAATTCCACAAATGTTTCCAGTTGAAACTAAGTTCTTTAGGAATTCATTTTCAGTTTGCAACTTTGTATTCAGCACCTTTTCATCAATCACCATCTTCTTCAACCCACTAATTTCTGTTGTGAATCTTGTCTGAGCTCTATAGCTATTCATACAATCCTCTTCCAAACTTTTCATTCTCTCCTCACTAACAATCTCACTTGCCTCATAGGCATTGATAATGCTTTGCTTCTTAAAACACTCACTTTCCAGTTTACCAATCTTTTCTTTTAATTCATTGACAAGTTTAGGTAAATCAGCATTAGGATCAGAATGTACCTTAGATGAAGATGCAGAGTCTATGGCCATGAATGCCACATTAGCTCTTCTGATATCATCTGCTATATCTTCCTCATGGTTACTCCAGTCAAAGCTTCCCTCATGCTGAGTAGTTACTGCCACATTGCCTTGATTTCTTGGTTGATTTTGGTTTGCTGGAATGTTGTGAGTTGCAGGGATTTGAATAGCTTGATTCTGATTGTTGTTCATTTGATATACTTGATTCTGATTCATGCCCTGCTGGTTGTTCATCTGAGGCTGATAGTGGTTATTAAAATTGGGATTGAAGTTGTTGTTTGGATGGAAGTTGTTGTTGTTGGGATTGAATCCTTGGTTATTGTTGAAGTTCTGCTGGTTGTTGTTTCTATGCACATTCTGCTGGTATTGTTGTTGGTTTCTAGGCTGTTGGAACTGATTGACTTGAAAGTTCCTTGGAAAATTGCACTCTCTTGCAAAGTGTCCAGGCTGTTGACAGTTGTAGCAGATAGCCTTGGACTTATCAAATCCTATTCTCTCATTTGGACCAGAAACTAGTGATCTACCAGTTCTGTTGTACAGTCTCTTGCTTCTTAATGCCAACATTGCAGCTTGCCATTTGAGATCCATGTCTTCAAGGTCATCAGCATCTATTTGTTCCAAATCATCCTGCACTACACTTGTGTGAATCATGTTTTTGGCCACAAATGCATTGTAGGACTTAGTGAACATAGACATTAGGGCTTGTGCATCATTCCCTTGAACATGCCCTGCAGCAGCACTTTGAGCATTTCCATTTCCCACAGAGGCTGAATCATCATCAATTAATTGAACATTAAACCTTTGTTGACCACATTGACTGCTTGAACCACCTCCAATGAATGACCTAGCAGTCTCATTGTTGTGATCACTTGGTTCTTCAATGATGGGAATTTGTTGTTGATTCTTGGTTGTAAGATTCCCCATTGGAGCAATTAAAGCATTTGACACATTGAAACTTGGTTTATATTCCTTGATCATTTCATTCTCAATCATTTCAAGTTCAGCAGCTTGAAGAAAACATACTACATCATCCAATTTCAATTCATTGAAATTTTGCTTTTGAAGGATGAATTAGCAAGCAGTATACCATTCTTTTGGCATTGAGTTGAGCAACTTTGTATTTAAATCAAAGTAAGTAATTACATAGTCAGTTGTTCTCAACTCATTTACAATACTCAGAAAACGTTCTAGTATTTACTTCAACCTTTCACCATCTCTATACTTGAATCTTTCTAACTGTTGCTTCAGTCTTTGCTTCTTAATGTTCTTCAATTCAGTGTTCCCTTCATACATCTCAAGGATTGCATCATACATTGCCTTAGCACTTTGATGATGTGCAACCTTTGTGAGGATTTCCCAAGACAGACCAAGTTTGAGCATAGCCAATGCCCTGTCATCAACCTTTCTCATTCTCTCTCTAACGGCAGCAATAGCATTTGCATTAGCACCTTCTTCAACAGCAGCTTGTGGTCCATTCTTGATAGAATTCCACATATCCACATCATTATAACAAACAGCAGCCTCAAAAAGCACTTTCCACTTGGTAAAGTTCTCCTGACCATACAATCTAGGTATCTTATTTGTAGACACCTCTTGTTCCTCATATCCAGACATTTTCTTAAAATAAAAGTTAAGATCTTATCAAAAGTAGATTAAAACAATCAGATCTGAGAATAAATTCTTAGATCTGAGGTGTCTGATATGAATAGAACAAGATTCAACAATAAAAATCAAAGCTTTAAGTGAAATAAGGAAAAGAAAACACCTAAAACTTGTAGATCTGGAAGAAAAATGAAGAACAGAGCTTCTGACGTCACAAATCAATCGAACAGTGCTCTGCTTACGTCATTCTTCTTCAAAACTTAATCAGCAACAATCTTTCTAAAAATAGCAGCAAAAAAGCTCTGATACCACTTGTCAGGTCGTTTCGGATCGGATCTTAATCAATCATGTCATAACTCAAACAAAATTAATCATGTTGACAAGCGAGTTAATGACGGGTTACTATGTTTAGAAAGATGACTGTTTGTTAAATGCGGAATCAATAACAAACATACGGTTGCAGTGAATATTCAAAATACGAAGACACACGAAGGATTCACTCAAAAGATTTCCATTTATATAACGTTAATCATACAAAAGGATAATCGATTAGGGTTTAGGAGGAATCCTAGGACAGCCGTCACACACAAAATATTCTCTTAATTAATGTCTCGGTATTATCCTCTCTGTATCTCGTGTCTCCTCATTTTTTTTTGGCGGCGTGCCCTAATTATTCTATTTATAGGCCTGCCAACCTAGGACAGCTGTCATTCCTTCTAGAAACCCTATCCGATAGTACATATTCAATTTACATATTCAAAAATTATACTAAGTGTAAAACAAGTCTTCCGGGTAGGCTTTTCATTAAACTTCAGTCTCCGAGTACGCAGTGTACTCGGCCTTCCTTCAGACTTGGTAAACATAGAAGTGTACTCGGAATCAGTTTCCGGGTAGACTTTACTTAGAGAATATTTTACTAAGTAAAATATTCACCGAGTAGACTTCAATCTTCTTGGACTTATCAAACTTTGCTCGACAAATCCTTACGAGCAACCTTGTTCTTCTATGATCCTGTTCGGCTCATTTTCATTTGAATAACTTATTGATAAGGCGTACTCGGGAGTACATACCTTGCTTGAGCAGAACCTTACTCGATATAACTTATAGATATTCCATCAACTCATCAAGTATACTCGGACCATAATTATTAAAGAATACCTTGCCCGGTCTTCCAATTACTTGGCTTCTCAGACTTGGTTGACCAAACCTTACTCGGAATAGTAAAATACTTGGTCTTGAAGAACAACCCTGCTTGTCAAAGTGAACCTTACTCGGATATGCCAAATAGATGAACCTTACTCGGAAATCACCAAAAAGCATACCTTGCTCGGATATCCACTTAAGAAGACTATTTGAAGAAAACCTTGCCCGGGAGGCAAAATCTCGTACTCGGCTAAGTAAAAGCTTAATCGAATGTCCAAGGTGTACCCGGGTTCAATACTTAGTAGTTTCTGAGGAGGTTGAGAAGATTCCAATCTTCAATATTCTTCATATAGGTCAAATCTCCTCATTTGGGTCAAACTCTTGACCCAACATCAGTTTTTTCGGGCTGACGATGAGCATACCCCTTAGCCGTAGTAGCAAAATTTCAAACGTGCCACGAGAAAGCTCTAGGGACATCAAATTGATCCGATTCTTTCGTAGGGTCATAAAAAATTTGATGCAGGTCTCCAGGACCGAAAATATGGTCAGATTCGGGGAATAGCACCATACTCAGTTTTTTCGGGCTGACGGTGAACATACCCCTTTGGCCGTAGTAGCAAAATTTCAAACGTGCCACGAGAAAGCTCTAGGGACATTAAATTTTTCCGATTCTTTCGTAGGGTAATAAAAAATTTGATGTAGGTCTCCAGGACCGAAAATATGGTCAGATTATGTGAATAGCTCCAAACTCAGTTTTTTCGGGCTGACGGTGAACATACCTCTTTGGCCATAGTAGCAAAATTTCGAAAGAGCCACTGGAAAGCTCTACGGACAACTTATTGATCCGATTCTTTCGTAGGGTCATAAAATATTCGATACAGGTCTCTAGGACCAAAAATATGTTCAGATTTGGTGAATAGCTGCATACTCAGTTTTTTAGGACTAACGGTGAACATACCCCTTTGGCCGTAGTAGCAAAATTTTGATCGGGCCACTGGAAAGCTTTAGAAACATCAAATTGATCAGATTCATTAGTAGAGTCATAAAATATTTGATAGAGGTCTCCTGGACC
Source organism: Bidens hawaiensis (assembly GCF_021521415.1). Taxonomy (NCBI): domain Eukaryota; kingdom Viridiplantae; phylum Streptophyta; class Magnoliopsida; order Asterales; family Asteraceae; genus Bidens; species Bidens hawaiensis. The sequence continues at coordinate 11,919 of NW_027496457.1, read as the reverse complement.
AAAAATATGGTTAGATTCGGTGAATAGCTCCATACTCTGTTTTTTTCAGGCTGACGGTGAACTTACCCATTTAGCCGTAGTAGCAAAATTTTGAAAGAGCCACTAGAAAGCTCTAGGGACATTAAATTGATCCGATTCTTTTGTAGGGTCATAAAACATTCGATGCAGGTCTCCATGACCAAAAATATGGTAAGAGTCGGTGAATAGCCCCATACTTAGTTTTTTCGGGCTGATGATGAGCATACACTTTGGCCGTAGTAGCAAAATTTCAAACGTGCCATTAGAAAGCTCTAGGGACATCAAATTGATCTGATTCTATCGTAGGGTCATAAAAAATTAAACGCAGGTCTCCAGGACCGAAAATATGGTCAGATTCGGTGAATAGCTCCATACTCAGTTTTTTCGGGCTGACGGTGAACATACCTTTTTGGCCGTAGTAGCAAAATTTCAAACGTGCCACGAGAAAGCTCTAGGGACATCTAATTTTTCCGAATCTTTCGTAGGGTAATAAAAAATTTGATGCAGGTCTCCAGGACCGAAAATATGGTCAGATTCGGTGAATAGCTCCATACTCAGTTTTTTTGGGCTGACAGTGAACATACCCCTTTGGCCGTAGTAGCAAAATTTCGAACGGGCCACTGGAAAGCTATAGAGACATCAAATTGATCCGATTCATTCGTAGGGTCATAAAATATTTGATGGAGGTATACAAGACCGAAAATATGGTCAGATTCAGTGAATAGCTCCATACTTTGTTTTTCCGCCCCAAACCGACCCATGCACACTCCTAAGGTGAACATACCCCTTTGTCCGTAGTAGAAAAATTCCGAACGTGCCACGCGAAAACTCTAAGAACATCAATTTGATCCGATTCTTTCATAGGGTCATAAAATATTCGATGCAGGTCTTTAGGACCGAAAATATAGTCGGATTCGGTGAATAGCCCCATACTCAGTTTTTTCGAGCTGACGATGAGCATACCCCTTTGGCCGTAGTAGAAACATTTCAAACGTGCCACGAGAAAGCTCTAGGGCCATCAAAGTGATCTGATTCTTTCGTAGGGTAATAAAAAATTTGATGAAGGTCTCCAGGACCAAAAATATGGTCAGATTCGGTGAATAGCCCCATACTCGAGCATACCCCTTTGGCCGTATTAGCAAAATTTCAAACGTGCCACGAGAAAGCTCTAGGGACATCAAATTGATCCGATTCTTTCGTAGGGTCATAAAAAATTTGACGCATGTCTCCAGGACCGAAAATATGGTCAGATTATGTGAATAGCTCCAAACTCAGTTTTTTCGGGCTGACGGTGAACATACCTCTTTGACCGTAGTAGCAAAATTTCGAAAGAGCCACTGGAAAGCTCTGCGGACATCATTTTGATCCGATTCTTTCGTAGGGTCATAAAATATTCGATGTAGGTCTCCAGGACCAAAAATATGTTCACATTCGGTGAATAGCCCCATACTCAGTTTTTTCGGGCTGACGGTGAACATACCTCTTTGGCCGTAGTATAAAAATTTCGAAAGAGCCACTGGAAAGCTCTACGGACAACTTATTGATCCGATTCTTTCGTAGGGTCATAAAATATTCGATGCAGGTCTCTAGGACCAAAAATATGTTCAGATTTGGTGAATAGTTGCATACTCAGTTTTTTCGGGCTAACGGTGAACATACCCCTTTGGTCGTAGTAGCAAAATTTCGATCGGGCCACTGGAAAGCTTTAGAAACATCAAATTGATCAGATTCATTAGTAGAGTCATAAAATATTTGATAGATGTCTCCTGGACCAAAAATATGGTCAGATTCGGTGAATAGCTCCATACTCAGTTTTTCCAGGCTGACGGTAAACTTACCTATTTGGCCGTAGTAGCAAAATTTCGAAAGAGCCACTGGAAAGCTCTAGGGACATCAAATTGATCCGATTCTTTTGTAGGGTCATAAAACATTCGATGCAGGTCTCCATGACAAAAAAAATGGTAAGAGTCGGTGAAAAGCTCCATACTCAGTTTTTTCGGGCTGGCGGTGAACATACCTCTTTGGCCGTAGTAGCAAAATTTCAAACGTGCCACGAGAAAGCTCTAGGGACATCAAATTTTTCCGATTCTTTCGTAGGGTAATAAAAAATTTGATGCAGGTCTCCAGGACAGAAAATATGGTCAGATTCGGTGAATAGCTCCATACTCAGTTTTTTTGGGCTGACGGTGAACATACCCCTTTGGCCGTAGTAGCAAAATTTCGAACGGGCCACTGGAAAACTCTAGAGACATCAAATTGATCTGATTCATTCGTAGGGTCATAAAATATTTGATGGAGGTATACAAGACCGAAAATATGGTCAGATTCAGTGAATAGCTCCATACTTAGTTTTTCCGCCCCAAACCGACCCATGCACACTCCTAAGGTGAACATACCCCTTTGGCCGTAGTAGAAAAATTCCGAACGTGCCACGCGAAAACTCTAAGAACATCAAATTGATCCGATTCTTTCATAGGGTCATAAAATATTCGATGCAGGTCTTTAGGACCGAAAATATAGTCGGATTCGGTGAATAGCCCCGTACTCAGTTTTTTCGAGCTGACGATGAGCATACCCCTTTGGCCGTAGTAGAAACATTTCAAACGTGCCACGAGAAAGCTCTAGGGACATCAAAGTGATCCGATTCTTTCGTAGGGTCATAAAAATTTGATGAAGGTCTTCAGGACCAAAAATATGGTCAGATTCGGTGAATAGCCCCATACTCAGTTTTTTCGGGCTGACGATGAGCATACCCTTTTGGCCGTAGTGGCAAAATTTCAAACGTGACACGAGAAAGCTCTAGGGACATCAAATTGATCCGATTCTTTCGTAGGTCATAAAAAATTTGATGCAGGTCTCAAGGACCGAAAATATTGTCAGATTCGGTGAATAGCTCCAAACTCGGTTTTTTCGGGCTGACGGTGAACATACCCCTTTGGCCGTAGTAGCATAATTTCGAACGGGCCACTGGAAAGCTCTAGAAACATCAAATTGATCCGATTCATTCGTAGGGTCGTAAAATATTTGATGGAGGTATACAAGACCGAAAATATGGTCAGATTCAGTGAATAGCTCCATACATAGTTTTTCCGCCCCAAACCGACCCACGCACACTCCTACGGTGAACATACCCCTTTGGCCGTAGTAGAAAAATTCCGAACGTGCCATGCGAGAACTTAAGGGACATCAATTTGATCGGATTCTTTCATAGGGTCATAAAATATTCAATGCAGGTCTCTAGGATAGAAAATATGGTCAGACTCGGTGAACAGCCCCATACTCAGTTTTTTCGGGCTGACGATGATCATACCCTTTGGCCGTAGTAGCAAAATTTCAAACGTGCAACGAGAAAGCTATAGGGACATCAAATTGATCTGATTCTTTGGTAAGGTCATAAAATATTTGATGGAGGTCTCCAGGACCGAAAATATGGTCAGATTCAGTGAATAGCTCCATACTCAGTTTTTTCGGGCTGCCGGTGAACATACCCCTTTGGGCGTAGGAGCAAAATTTCGAACGGGCCACTGGAAAGCTCTAGAGACATCAAATTGATCCGATTCATTCGTAGGGTCATAAAATATTTGATGGAGGTTTAGAAGACCGAAAATATGGTCAGATTCAGTGACTAGCTCCATACTTAGTTTTTCCGCCCTAAACCGACCCATGCACACTCCTACGGTGAACATACCTCTTTGGACGTAGTAGAAAAATTCCGAACGTGCCACGCGAAAATCTAGGGACATCAAATTGATCCGATTCTTTCATAGGGTCATAAAATTTTCGATGCAGGTCTCAGGAAAGAAAATATGGTCAGACTCGGTGAATAGCCCCATACTTTGTTTTTTCGGGCTGACGATGAGCATACCCTTTGGCCGTAGTAGAAAAATTTCAAACGTGCCACGAGAAAACTCTTGGGACATCAAATTGAACTGATTCTTTAGTAGGGTCATAAAATATTTGATGGAGGTCTCCAGGACCGAAAATATGGTCAGATTCGGTGAATAGCTCCATACTCAGTTTTTTCGGGCTGACGGTGAACATACCCCTTTGGCCGTAGGAGGTAAATTTCGAAAGAGCCACTGGAAAGCTCTAGGGACATCAAATTAATCCAATTCTTTCATAGGGTCGTAAAATATTCTATGCAGGTCTTCAGGATCGAAAATACAGTCGGATTCGGTGAATAGCCTCATACTCAGTTTTTTCGGGCTGACGATGAGCATACCCTTTGGCCGTAGTAGCAAAATTTTCAAACGTGCCACGAGAAAGCTCTAGGGACATCAAATTGATCTGATTTTTTAGTAGGGTCATAAAATATTTGATGGGGGTCTCCATGACCGAAAATATGGTCAGATTCGGTGAATAGCTCCAAACTCAGTTTTTTCGGGCTGACGGTGAACATACCCCTTTGGCTGTAGGAGCAAAATTTCGAAAGAGCCACTGGAAAGCTCTAGGGACATCAAACTGACCCAATTCTTTCATAGGGTCATAAAATATTCGATGCAGGTCTTTAGGACCGAAAATATAGTCGGATTCGGTGAATAGCACCATACTCAGTTTTTTCGGGCTGACGATGAGCATACCCCTTTGGCCGTAGTAGCAAAATTTCAAACGTGCCTCGAGAAAGCTCTAGAGACATCAAATTGATCCGATATTTTCGTAGGGTCATAAAAAATTTGACGCATGTCTCCAGGACCGAAAATATGGTCAGATTCGGTGAATAGCTCCATATTCAGTTTTTTCGGGCTGACGGTAAACATACCCCTTTGGCCGTAGTAGCAAAATTTCAAACGTGTCACGAGAAAGCTCTAGGGACATCAAAATGATCCGATTCTTTCGTAGGGTCATTAAAAATTGGATGCAAGTCTCCAGGACCGAAAATATGGTCAGATTCGGTGAATAGCTCCAAACTCAGTTTTTTCGGGCTGACGGTGAACCCCCTTTGGCCGTAGTAGCAAAATTTCAAACGGGCCACTGGAAAGCTCTAGAGACATCAAATTGATCCGATTAATTCGTAGGGTCATAAAATATTTGATGGAGGTATACAAGACCGAAAATATGGTCAGATTCAGTGAATAGCTCCATACTTAGTTTTTCCGCCCCAAACCGACCCATGCACACTCCTACGGTAAACATACCCTTTTGGCCGTAGTAGAAAAATTCCGAACGTGCCACGCGAAAACTCTAGGGACATCAAATTGATCTGATTCTTTCATAGGGTCATAAAATATTTGATGCAGGTCTCCAGGAAAGAAAATATGGTCAGACTCGGTGAATTGCCCCATACTCAGTTTTTTCGAGTCGACGGTGAACATACCACTTTGGCAGTAGTAGCAAAATTTCGAACGGGCCACGGGAAAGCTCTAGGGACATTAAATTGATCCGGTTCTTTCGTAGGATCATAAAATATTCGATGCAGGTCTGCAGGACCGAAAATATGGCCAGATTCGGTGAATATCCCCATACTCAGTTTTTCGGGCTGACGGTGAACATGCCTCTTTGGCCGTAGTAGCAAAATTTCAAACGTGTCACGAGAAAGCTCTAGGGACATCAAAATGATCCGATTCTTTCGTAGGGTCATTAAAAATTGGATGCAAGTCTCCAGGACCGAAAATATGGTCAGATTCGGTGAATAGCTCCAAACTCAGTTTTTTCGGGCTGACGGTGAACCCCCTTTGGCCGTAGTAGCAAAATTTCAAACGGGCCACTGGAAAGCTCTAGAGACATCAAATTGATCCGATTAATTCGTAGGGTCATAAAATATTTGATGGAGGTATACAAGACCGAAAATATGGTCAGATTCAGTGAATAGCTCCATACTTAGTTTTTCGCCCCAAACCGACCCATGCACACTCCTACGGTAAACATACCCTTTTGGCCGTAGTAGAAAAATTCCGAACGTGCCACGCGAAAACTCTAGGGACATCAAATTGATCTGATTCTTTCATAGGGTCATAAAATTTTCGATGCAGGTCTCCAGGAAAGAAAATATGGTCAGACTCGGTGAATAGCCCCATACTTTGTTTTTTCGGCTGACGATGAGCATACCCTTTGGCCGTAGTAGAAAAATTTCAAACGTGCCACGAGAAAGCTCTAGGGATATCAAATTGAACTGATTCTTAAGTAGGGTCATAAAATATTTGATGGAGGTCTCCAGGACCGAAAAATTTGGTCAGATTCGGTGAATAGCTCCATACTCAATTTTTTCGGGCTGACGGTGCACTTACCCCTTTGGCCGTAGTAGCAAAATTTCGAAAGAGCCACTGGAAAGCTCTAGGGACATCAAATTGATCCGATTCTTTTGTAGGGTCATAAAACATTCGATGCAGGTCTCCATGACCAAAAATATGGTCAGATTCGGTGAATAGCCCCATACTTTGTTTTTTCGGGCTGACGATGAGCATACCCTTTGGCCGTAGTAGAAAACTTTCAAACGTGCCACGAGGAAGCTCTAGGGATATCAAATTGAACTGATTCTTTAGTAGGGTCGTAAAATATTTGATGGGGGTCTCCATGACCGAAAATATGGTCAGATTCGGTGAATAGCTCCATACTCAGTTTTTTCGTGCTGACGGTGAACATACCCCTTCGCCGTAGGAGCAAAATTTCGAAAGAGCCACTGGAAAGCTCTAGGGACATCAAATTGATCCAATTCTTTCATAGGGTTATAATATATTCGGTGCAGGTCTTCAGGACCGAAAATAGAGTCGGATTCGGTGAATAGCCCCATACTCAGTTTTTTGGGCTGACGATGAGCATACCCATTGGCCGTAGTAGCAAAATTTTCAAACGTGCCACGAGAAAGCTCTAGGGACATCAAATTTATCTGATTCTTTAGTAGGGTCATAAAATATTTGATGGGGGTCTCAATGACCGAAAATATGGTCAGATTCGGTGAATAGCTCCATACTCAGTTTTTTCGGGCTGACGATGAACATACCCCTTTGGCCGTAGGAGCAAAATTTCGAAACAGCCACTGGAAAGCTCTAGGGACATCAAACTGACCCAATTCTTTCATAGGGTCATAAAATATTTGATGGAGGTATACAAGACCGAAAATATGGTCAGATTCAGTGAATAGCTCCATACTTAGTTTTTCCGCCCCAAACCGACACATGCACACTCCTACGGTGAACATACCCCTTTGGCCGTAGTAGAAAAATTCCGAACGTGCCACGCAAAAATCTAGGGACATCAAATTGATCCGATTCTTTCATAGGGTTATAAAATATTCGATGCAGGTCTCCAGGAAAGAAAATATGGTCAGACTCGGTGAATAGCCCTATACTTTGTTTTTTCGGTCTGACGATGAGCATACCCTTTGGCCGTAGTAGCAAAATTTCAAACGTGCCCCGAAAAAGCTATAGGGACATTAAATTGATCTGATTCTTTAGTAGGGTCATAAAATATTTGATGGGGGTCTCCATGACCGAAAATATGGTCAGATTCGGTAAATAGCTTCATACTCAGTTTTTTCGGGCTGACGGTGAACATACCCCTTTGGCCGTAGGAGCAAAATTTCGAATGAGCCACTGGAAAGCTCTAGAGACATCAAATTGATCTGATTCATTCGTAGGGTCATAAAATATTTGATGGAGGTATACAAGACCGAAAATATGGTCAGATTCAGTGAATAGCTCCATACTTAGTTTTTCCGCCCCAAACCGACACATGCACACTCCTACGGTGAACATACCCCTTTGGCCGTAGTATAAAAATTCCGAACGTGCCACGCAAAAACTCTAGGGACATCAAATTGATCCGATTCTTTCATAGGGTCATAAAATATTCGATGCAGGTCTCCAGGAAGGAAAATATGGTCATACTCTGTGAATAGCCCCATACTTTGTTTTTTAGGGCTGACGAGGAGCATACCCTTTGGCCGTAGTAGCAAAATTTCAAACGTGCCCCGAGAAAGCTCTAGGGACATCAAATTGAACTGATTCTTTAGTAGGGTCATAAAATATTTGATGGAGGTCTCCAGGACCGAAAATATGGTCAGATTCGGTGAATAGCCCATACTCAGTTTTTTCGGGCTGACGGTGAACTTACCCCTTTGGCCGTAGTAGCAAAATTTCGAATTAGCCACTGGAAAGCTCTATGGACATCAAATTGATCTGATTCTTTTGTAGGGTCATAAAACATTCGATGCAGGTCTCCATGACCAAAAATATGGTCAGAGTCGGTGAATAGCCCCATACTTAGTTTTTTCGGGCTGACGATGAGCATACCCTTTGACCGTAGTAGCAAAATTTTCAAACGTGCCACGAGAAAGCTTTAGGGACATCAAATTGATCTGATTCTTTAGTAGGGTCATAAAATATTTGATGGGGGTCTCCATGACCGAAAATATGGTCAGATTCGGTGAATAGCTCCATACTCAGCTTTTTCGGGCAGACGGTGAACATACCCCATTGGCCGTAGGAGCAAAACTTCGAAAGAGCCACTGGAAAGCTCTAGAGACATCAAACTGACCCAATTCTTTCATAGGGTCATAAAATATTTGATGGAGGTATACAAGACCGAAAATATGGCCAGATTAAGTGAATAGCTCCATACTTTTTTCCGCCCCAAACCGACACATGCACACTCCTACGGTGAACATACCCCTTTGGCCGTAGTAGAAAAATTCCGAACGTGCCACGCAAAAATCTAGGGACATCAAATTGATCCGATTCTTTCATAGGGTTATAAAATATTCGATGCAGGTCTCCAGGAAAGAAAATATGGTCAGACTCGGTGAATAGCCCCATACTTTGTTTTTTCGGTCTGACGATGAGCATACCCTTTGGCCGTAGTAGCAAAATTTCAAACGTGCCCCGAAAAAGCTATAGGGACATTAAATTGATCTGATTCTTTAGTAGGGTCATAAAATATTTGATGGGGGTCTCCATGACCGAAAATATGGTCAGATTCGGTAAATAGCTTCATACTCAGTTTTTTCGGGCTGACGGTGAACATACCCCTTTGGCCGTAGGAGCAAAATTTCGAATGAGCCACTGGAAAGCTCTAGAGACATCAAATTGATCTGATTCATTCGTAGGGTCATAAAATATTTGATGGAGGTATACAAGACCGAAAATATGGTCAGATTCAGTGAATAGCTCCATACTTAGTTTTTCCTCCCCAAAACGACACATGCACACTCCTACGGTGAACATACCCCTTTGGCCGTAGTAGAAAAATTCCGAACGTGCCACGCAAAAACTCTAGGGACATCAAATTGATCCGATTCTTTCATAGGGTCATAAAATATTCGATGCAGGTCTCCAGGAAGGAAAATATGGTCATACTCTGTGAATAGCCCCATACTTTGTTTTTTAGGGCTGACGAGGAGCATACCCTTTGGCCGTAGTAGCAAAATTTCAAACGTGCCCCGAGAAAGCTCTAGGGACATCAAATTGAACTGATTCTTTAGTAGGGTCATAAAATATTTGATGGGGGTCTCCATGACCGAAAATATGGTCAAATTCGGTGAATAGCTCCATACTCAGCTTTTTCGGGCAGACGGTGAACATACCCCTTCGGCCGTAGGAGCAAAATTTCGAAAGAGCCACTGGAAAGCTCTAGAGACATCAAACTGACCCAATTCTTTCATAGGGTCATAAAATATTTGATGGAGGTATACAAGACCGAAAATATGGCCAGATTAAGTGAATAGCTCCATACTTAGTTTTTCCGCCCCAAACCGACACATGCACACTACTACGGTGAACATACCCCTTTGGCCGTAGTAGAAAAATTCCGAACGTGCCACGCAAAAATCTAGGGACATCAAATTGATCCGATTCTTTCATAGGGTTATAAAATATTCGATGCAGGTCTCCAGGAAAGAAAATATGGTCAGACTCGGTGAATAGCCCTGTACTTTGTTTTTTCGGTCTGACGATGAGCATACCCTTTGGCCGTAGTAGCAAAATTTCAAACGTGCCCCGAAAAAGCTATAGGAACATTAAATTGATCTGATTCTTTAGTAGGGTCATAAAATATTTGATGGGGGGTCTCCATGACCGAAAATATGGTCAGATTCGGTAAATAGCTTCATACTCAGTTTTTTCGGGCTGACGGTGAACATACCCCTTTGGCCGTAAGGAGCAAAATTTCGAATGAGCCACTGGAAAGCTCTAGAGACATCAAATTGATCTGATTCATTCGTAGGGTCATAAAATATTTGATGGAGGTATACAAGACCGAAAATATGGTCAGATTCAGTGAATAGCTCCATACTTAGTTTTTCCGCCCCAAACCGACACATGCACACTCCTACGGTGAACATACCCCTTTGGCCGTAGTAGAAAAATTCCGAACGTGCCACGCAAAAACTCTAGGGACATCAAATTGATCCGATTCTTTCATTGGGTCATAAAATATTCGATGCAGGTATCCAGGAAGGAAAATATGGTCATACTCTGTGAATAGCCCCATACTTTGTTTTTTAGGGCTGACGAGGAGCATACCCTTTGGCCGTAGTAGCAAAATTTCAAACGTGCCCCGAGAAAGCTCTAGGGACATCAAATTGAACTGATTCTTTAGTAGGGTCATAAAATATTTGATGGGGGTCTCCATGACCGAAAATATGGTCAGATTCGGTGAATAGCTCCATACTCAGCTTTTTCGGGCAGACGGTGAACATACCCCTTTGGCAGTAGGAGCAAAATTTCGAAAGAGCCACTGGAAAGCTCTAGAGACATCAAACTGACCCAATTCTTTCATAGAGTCATAAAATATTTGATGGAGGTATACAAGACCGAAAATATGGCCAGATTAAGTGAATAGCTCCATACTTTTTTCCGCCCCAAACCGACACATGCACACTCCTACGGTGAACATACCCCTTTGGCCGTAGTAGAAAAATTCCGAACGTGCCACGCAAAAATCTAGGGACATCAAATTGATCCGATTCTTTCATAGGGTCATAAAATATTCGATGCAGGTCTCCAGGAAAGAAAATATGGTCAGACTCGGTGAATAGCCCCATACTTTGTTTTTTCGGTCTGACGATGAGCATACCCTTTGGCCGTAGTAGCAAAATTTCAAACGTGCCCCGAGAAAGCTCTAGGGACATCAAATTGAACTGATTCTTTAGTAGGGTCATAAAATATTTGATGGGGGTCTCCATGACCGAAAATATGGTCAAATTCGGTGAATAGCTCCATACTCAGCTTTTTCGGGCAGACGGTGAACATACCCCTTCGGCCGTAGGAGCAAAATTTCGAAAGAGCCACTGGAAAGCTCTAGAGACATCAAACTGACCCAATTCTTTCATAGGGTCATAAAATATTTGATGGAGGTATACAAGACCGAAAATATGGCCAGATTAAGTGAATAGCTCCATACTTAGTTTTTCCGCCCCAAACCGACACATGCACACTACTACGGTGAACATACCCCTTTGGCCGTAGTAGAAAAATTCCGAACGTGCCACGCAAAAATCTAGGGACATCAAATTGATCCGATTCTTTCATAGGGTTATAAAATATTCGATGCAGGTCTCCAGGAAAGAAAATATGGTCAGACTCGGTGAATAGCCCTATACTTTGTTTTTTCGGTCTGACGATGAGCATACCCTTTGGCCGTAGTAGCAAAATTTCAAACGTGCCCCGAAAAAGCTATAGGAACATTAAATTGATCTGATTCTTTAGTAGGGTCATAAAATATTTGATGGGGGGTCTCCATGACCGAAAATATGGTCAGATTCGGTAAATAGCTTCATACTCAGTTTTTTCGGGCTGACGGTGAACATACCCCTTTGGCCGTAGGAGCAAAATTTCGAATGAGCCACTGGAAAGCTCTAGAGACATCAAATTGATCTGATTCATTCGTAGGGTCATAAAATATTTGATGGAGGTATACAAGACCGAAAATATGGTCAGATTCAGTGAATAGCTCCATACTAAGTTTTTC